>NC_047657.1:16648462-16931169 GCF_902201215.1 Prunus dulcis | reverse complement strand
AGGTGCACTCATTACCAGTTGTTGGATTAAAGAAAATACATGCCAATATAATAAGAGATGTTTTATATAGATGCGACATCTGATAATGAGTCATGTCGCAAAAGTATTGAATTTCTGCAATATTTTAAAATTTCCTTCAACAATAATGTAAGCGTATTTATGAGCAGTTGCCCATTAAAGGCAAGCTTGTAGTCGCATAACCTATACCTGAATGACGAGAACGACATAAATAATTCTCTTTAAAAAAAAATTAAAATAGATGAACTAGTCAAAGTCCAATATTCATGTAACCAGTAATGAATACCATACATAATTTCCTTATTAGGTTTTTTTTTTTCTAATTCTTTTCCATTTCGGCCACCAGCAAAAGAAAAAAAAAAACCCAAAGAAATACACTGGAGTGACACGTGGAGCCATATGGTGAGCAGGAACACGTACGCTACTCAATCCTGGGCGTTGGTCTGTAACTTCTATCAATTTTTATTCTGTCACGACTCACGAAAAATAAAAACAGCGAAAATCCAATTGGGTTGGTTGGAGCTATATACGCTGCACAAAAGGGCACGGGTTTTGATTGGGTGTGTGAGGTTTTAGGTTTTTGGCGAATTTCGCGTCTTTTTTAACCGCTTCATTTTCTCACTCTCTCCTCTCCTCGCTTCTTCTCTCACTCGCGCTCCTTCCTCTAGGGTTTTAGGGTTTTCTCATCTCCAGACCAACAACACCTTCGCTCTCCCAAATCCAAAACCCAAAAGCCATGGACAAGTTCCAGAGGGTCGAGAAGGTGAAGACCGCGGTGCCCATCAACGTCAACGAGATCCGTATCACTACCCAAGGTGCTATCAGAAACTACATCAGCTACGCTACCACTCTGCTTCAGGTTTTTCTCCTCCTCTCTTTGATCTTCCATTCCCAGTTTTTTTATTTTGATGCTTTGATTCATTATTTGTTTTTGCTATTGTTTGTTTCGTTTCTGGGTGGTTTCGCTTTTGCATGTGTTTTTTTGGTAATGGCTTTTCTCTGTTTGGTTTATTGGGTCGTTTTTGCTTCTGATATTGATGGGATTTTCACCGATTTTCTTTTGTGTGTGTTGTTTTCACCGGTCCTGGTTGTTCATATTGCAAATCATGTTCAGGTGATAATATGAATGTTCTGTAGACTCCTTTTTGGGTTTCCTGGTTGTTGTTATGGAAGACACATGGATAATGTAGATTTAGTTGGTTTTTCCTTTGATGGCCTTGGCTAAGTTTTCGTTGTATTTACGACGAAGGTCTTTCATAGTTGTGCCTTCGTGTGGTTCACAAAGATGCTAGCAGTTAGGGTTTGACTGGAAAATCGGACAGTGTTAGTGCTTTAGGAATTCCAATGATAAACTATTTACATCAAAATTGGACTGTAAACTTCAATGAGGACGTCTTAGTTTCCATGTTTGTGTCAAGAATTCAATTTACCAAACAATCAGTGGTATACGAAGCTTTGGGACTCTATAGCAGTTGTCTCATGTACATGTTTGCGTGATATGTTATGTCATATGTTATGTCATTTGAGATATAGACCAATTTATACCCGTGAGTTCAACGGGGCTTTGAGAAGCAATAACAATGTTCTAAACTTGTGGTTGCAGAAGATATAAGGCTTTACTATGACGAAAGTCCATATTTGGTTAACCCCTGTATTTGATCCGGGTGTCAGTCTTTCTATGGATTCTGTATATATCTCTGATTCTTGGGCATTACTTGTTTGGTATTGTTTCGTTGGAACGGGTTGACATGATACGAATAATGGTTAAATTATAAAGAATGTTCCATAATATACTCATATCATTATCATTGTTTTCCATTCAGAGGATGGGCAAGAAATCATACCACTTTGTGCTTGAAATATATTAAGCTTGAGTTTTCCTTATTATGGTCTCTTTGTATGTTTGTTGTTATTTTGTTTTTGTTATGTTCTAGGAATTCTAAGGGTAACTTTCTCTCTTACTCCCATTTTTTTTCTCTCACAGATTTCACCCCAAAATCCTAGTGTTATAGAACAAGTGTCTTATTTATGAAATTTTGTCTGAATTGTTTGTATTTGTGGTATTGGTGATTCCTTTATCCTTCCATCTGAATTTATGAGCTGATGTTTTATGGTTTATGACATTTTTCCTTAGGATAAGCAAGTAATTGAGATTGTCTTGAAAGCAATGGGACAGGCAATCAGCAAGACAGTGGCCATTGCTGAAATTATAAAGGTTGTTATCCTGAAACATATCTCCTTCCATATCCCATCCACCCCCCCTCTCTTCCCTCTCTCATCAGTGCACAACTAACCAGTTATTTCTGTCTTTAAACAGAAAAGGATTCCCTCGTTGCATCAAGATACTGCCATCAGCTCTGTAAGCATAACTGATGTATGGGAACCTATTGAAGAGGGTCTTGAATCGTAAGTTTCTGATCGTAAAATTTCACTGTCCAGTTTTGTATATATAGATATATTTTATGGGTATTGTATTTTTATTTTCTGCTGATTCAATGTGCATGTATTAATATATGTTGCAGTGTGGAGACGACTCGTCATGTCTCAATGATTTCAATCACATTATCAATCAAGGAGCTAAACACAAGCTCTCCTGGGTAAGTTCTGAAATATTTTAAGAACTCTACCAAGATTGCTTCTTATGGATAAGTATAAAATCTTCTGCTAAATATGCATAATATTGAGCTTATGGAAAGTATTTCTCCTTCTTTTTCTGGTTCCTTTAACTTTAATCTTTTTGGCATGTCCCGTTTCCGTAGGTATCAAGCTCCATATGTTGCTGAACAATCAAAGTCACAGCCCAATTACCAACAGCAGCAGCAACCAAAACAAGCGCGGGCTTCATACAATGCTGTCAATGAAGGTGATGCTGACGACAACTTATCAAAAAGCTCATTTTTAAGCATGGTTCATCTTTTCAACTTTTAATATGTTTCATTGATTTGGTTCTTAGATTCATATGGCCGAGGTCGTGGACGTGGTAGAGGGAGAGGGCGGAATTGGGGCAGGGGTGGAGGATACGGCAACTATCAAGGTGGATATGGTAACTATCAAGGTGGATATGGAAACCATCAAGGTGGTTATGGAAACTATCAAGGTACAATAAATGGAATCACATAATTATTTTACGGTATTATTTCTTTATCATGGTTTTATGAAGTTCTTATATATATAGTTTACATTAAGATAAAGCTGCTCTTGACTTGCACCATTTTTCTGATAGATAATGGTGGATATTCAAACCGGGGAAGAGGTGGAGGACGTGTCAGAGGTTGGGGTAATCGTGGTAAGTTTGCTTCTTTAATTGCCTATACAAGGAAAATTCCCCCTTGGATCATTTTGTTTTTGTTTTCCCCTTTTTTCTTAAGCTTTGGTGTCTTTGTGTGTGCATTCAATTGTTGAATGGTATCCATATAATGGTTGATCTGGGGACATACACACTTTACCCTTGAAGATGTGTACTTTGGATATGAATTTGTTATGGTGCATGTGTGTGTTTGTTGCGTATGCTGTTATGGACTAATTGTTTCAAGCCTTTGATATTCATATAGGTGCTGGTGGCTATGAAAGGGGTGCTGGTGGCTATGAACGGGGTGCGGGTGGTTATGAAAGGGGTGGTGCTGGTGGCTATGAAAGAGGAGGTGCTGGTGGCTATGAAAGAGGAGGTGCTGGTGGGAATGAAAGAGGAGGTGCTGGTGGGTATGAAAGAGGAAATGGTGCTGGTGGGTATGAAAGAGGAAATGGTGCTGGTGGGTATGAAAGAGGAGGTGCTGGTGGGTATGAAAGAGGTGCGGGTGGGTATGAAAGAGGAGGTACGGGTGGGTATGAAAGAGGAGGTGCGGGTGGATATGAAAGAGGAGGTGCTGGAGGATATGAAAGAGGAGGTGCTGGTACTGGTGGTTATGAAAGAGGCAGAGGTGGAGGGGGAAGAGGGTATGGCCGTGGGCGAGGACGGATGGGCGGGCGCACGAGGGGTGGTGCAAACCAAGCATAAATCTAAAGTTGGTGATATTTTTTGCTTCAGCTACATGCATGCCTTTGGCCTATGAGGGTGCGGTTTATCAGAATACTGTTTCAATAGCGTGAAATGCGGTGGCCTTACAATATTTGGCGTTGTTAACAGTGTTTCTATTTTGATGTTTGCCTCTTGCATTATATTTTGTGGATATGGGCAGGCTTGTTTTTGGGTTTTGCATTTAGCCAAGTGAAGAAAATGCTCGGTTTAGTATTTGCTGTAATTCTTTTCACCATTTGTTTCTGCCAATATTGTATCTAGAGCTTCCTTGCAATATATCTTTATTTCTTTAAAATCCATTACTCTCCTCCCATTTTCTTCAAATGTATAATGCAAGTAGGAAAAAAAGGGGGAAATGTGGAGTGACCAGGTATTAACTTGGGAAGAAGTGACATGACCAGGACAGAGACCAATCCTGGAACATTTCATACTAAATTTCGTTTTTCTTTCCTTCATTTGCTGTCTCTTCCTGTTGGTCAATTGGGATTTGAAAATGATGTAAAAATATGGCACATTGGTTTCTGGTGATATTTCAAAATTTGTTCTATTTGTAGAAAAGTCAGCAACTTTGGTGACTTGGTCTCTTGCTGGTTTAAGGTTTGTCCCTAACTCCTAATTGTTGAGACGCGTTCCAAACTTGCCTGCGAAAATGGACAATGACAACATCCACTTTGAGTCTTCCAATGTTATGAGAAGCCAGCAAATCTGTCCTTTGGTAAATTGGTGGTTGTTTGCCTTTGCAAATAAGTTTAAACGGGGCTTCCGAAATAGGTAAAAAGAACCTTATCACGGATAAACTATGGGATAAAGCTAAGCTCGCTGGTGGTCGACTACGATGTTCCATCCATGTACGAGATGAAACTTTTCATTCTCTTTCCTCCATCCATGTACAGATTGGGTGCTGATTTGTCACATGGCAGGTGGGAATTTATTGTTAAAATGCAACTCAATTGTAAAATTGCAACCATCTTAAAAGTTGTTTCTCACCTTTAAGATTTGAAACATACATACTTCTATCTTATTTTTAAATAAAAAATGTTTAAAATAGATAACGAATAATTAAAAGAGCGTTAATTGAGAAATACGGTTATTCCGGAAGCAGATTGAACACTCACTTAAGCCTAATTCTAATCCACTTTTCTACTCGTCATGATCACTTGAACTAACCCGCAAGTTTTAAGACTAATTCTAACTCACTTTTCTACTCTCATGATCACTTTAACTAACTCACAAGTTTTAAGGTACAGTTAATTTTTAGGCAGGGGATTAGACTAATGACATGATAAACGAGAATAGAGCCATAAATTGAGGTAATTTGAAGTATTAGATTGGGTTTGAGTTTAGCGGAGACAAAGACTTCAAACAAGAAGCAAGAATATTAACCATTTTGTTTTGGCCCTTAATGAACCAACCACCAATCGGGTTTGAGTTTAGCGGAGACAACCCCGTTATAACAATCATGTGTTTGTAGACACATCTAGGAAAAGACACAAACTACAAACACATGGTAGTACTAGTATGACTTACGTAACATACGTTACACCTCATTTCAATTTTATATATAATGATTAAGATTGACAGAAAAATTCAAGATAGGTAGGGCCGTGGGAGTTACATTTCTTACTTTGTGTCCATATGTTAATATATTTTCTGAGCTCTTACACATCAATATAATTAGTCCCTAGTTTACCTAATTTCTAGATTATTTATAGAAGCAACCAAGCACTGCTCTGAATTAAGTATAAACATTTGAAGATTAAGGTTATGCCATTAAAAAAAAGGTAATTCATTTAAGATGGAAGGACACTACGTTACATTAAGATCAATAACGTAACCATATTGTCTTTCGTTTCTTCTGCTCGATACGCGCATTGAATGAGATTGAAGTTTGAACCCAATGCAAAGAAATGTTCAACTCTATTAATTTCTATTCCCATGGGAAGTTTCCAAAATATAATCAAGCATAACAATCAAATGCCATAAGTGGGTGCTGATATAGATGTATCAGGGTTGAACAAGAAACAAACAATGAAAATTTTGACCCTAAATTTTGACTCTGTATATACATCAACTTATTTGGAAGCACTTTTCCTCACAAGGCCATGAATCATGTCCAGGTTCATCTTTTGCCACAGCGCACACACTCTCTTCCACTTCCATGACGCCATTACATGCTTACTTTCAAAGTGCTTCTATGGATATCTTTTTTAACTTATTAAAAGTAGCAACAAAATTTAGTGCTCAGAAGATACGTATCACATCCTTGGGCTGTTTCTTAGCTCCCTCCTGGTAAGAAATCTCAAGCTCCCAATAATCCAAGCTGGTTCAAACATGCCTCAACTGTATCGATCTGCTTTAAGGGTCAGGTTCAGCCGTACGAACTACAAACCGACGTCTTCTAAATCTTCTTCTTTTTTTTTTTCTTTTTTCTTTTCTAAAACACCTATTCATTTCTTAATCTAGACGTAGAATGAAATGTATTTGGCTTAGTTAATTGTAGACATACATTAACAATGGATTAGGTAAAATATCTCGGTTCATCAATCCCAAAAACTGCTATACTCTCTCTCTCTCTCTCTCTCTCTCTCTCTCTCACATGAATTTTGTCCAAAAAAGAGATGACATTTCTCGATGGTCACTTTCTATCTAAAGTGATGGCATGTGACATCTAAGGTTACCATAAAATAAAACTTGGCCACAAGAATCAAGAGCACCCTTTAGAATGAATGGTTCAACTTGTCGATATGTATAGTAATTAAAATTAAAAGTTTATCTTTAAAACTTTAAATCATTTAAGTAAATAAATTCGAAATTGAATTAAAAATGACACGGTCACTATATAAATCCTAATTGACCTAGTACTCTCGTTGTTCTCTTTTTATATACCTTACTTAGGTTATTTTTTATTGTAATTTACGTCACATTGTACGCAAAATTAAGCACGAATGATATTTTTTATTAACAAAGTTTCTACCATAATCTTGTCCGAATTCACTTGAAAATTGAGATAAGACAGGCAAGAATTTATGTTTATTTTAGGTAAACCAAACCCATCTATAGTTCATAGGTTGGGCTCAATTTTACTAATGATCTTCTTTTAAAAAGTTACATGATCGATTATCCCAAACCAACAGGACACAAATTATTGTCAAGTGGTTGCGTGAGTAAATAAAAATAATCTGACTAAGTGGCAAGAACCCTATGGCCCACCTTCTGTGGGGCCCAGCCTCCATGATTTTAATCACATCGTAGGGTCCTCGTTTATTTAATCATGTTAGCAGAAACGAAAAAAGTCATGAGGGGATATCCCCAATAATACTAGGAGGGCATGGAATCCCAGAAACGTGAAACCACAGAGCGACACGTGTCCCGGCCGACACGTTGCAGGGCAGCTGATTGGCAGCTGAGTGAGCACAAGCATACAAAGATGAATGAAGCCGTAATTTGGCACAATGTTCATGCTCATCTTCTAAAACCCAAATAATTTTCAAAATATAAATTTGATATTGCTTCTATAAATTGGACCTCCTTCTCTCTTTCTCCTTTTCCAGGGAGTGTAGACCCAGCAGCTCCAATTTTATTTGCTTTATTTTATTTTAATTTATAATTTATTAGAGCCAAATACAGAGATTATTAATTTGATAGGCAGGCAGAGAGAAATTAAGAGAATAATGGAAGGCAGTTCCAAGACGAGCAGCCCAAAGGGGAAGAAAGATGATCTCTACCATGTTATTCACAAGGTTCCTTCTGGTGATAGCCCTTATGTTAGGGCCAAACATGCCCAGGTTGGTCTCCCTTTGCCTCACTTTTTCTGGTTTTGTTTCGGTTTTTGGGATTTTGGGTTCATTTTAAACAAATCCCATGAGTTGTTTTTGCATGATATATAATATATTTGTTTGTGGTGAGTTTAGATTGCATGCTTAATTTTATGCCATAGACAGATGGGTTTTCTTGTGGCTGCCCTGCGCATATCGCATTCGTTGTGTAATTCAAGTGTGTGGGAGCAATCATGCATATCATTTCTTGCTAATTATAACCAAACATTTGCTATGTGATCCATATTTCTCTCTCTCTCTCTCTCTCTCTCTCTCTCTCTCTCTCTCTCTCTCTTTGTTTTGCGTGCCTTTTTGGCATTGCTCATTGGCTTTGGCCAGCTTATATCTAAACCTACTTCTTCCTCCAATTGCCATGGGGATTATTATTGCTTAGCAAAAATCTTTGTATCTATTTATGGATTGAAAGTTCTTGAACTTATTAAGATGGATTGATGAATGGTTGACTTAGGGGTCGTTTTGTTGTGAAGAAACCAACCATAGAGCTCGCACGTGAAGTTCAAACTTCAAACCTACTTTTATTTTTCCCAAATTCAAGTGATTATGCCAACCATGCAATCGACTCCTTTTTTTTTTTTTTTTAAATGTGATTGGATGTATTTGTTTTCAATTATAAATATTTTTATAATCATATGTTATACGTGGTTGAGTGGTAAGTTGGATCTCATTGTCTCAAATATAGTTAAATTAGGTCACAATAATGTCTCTTCACCTATGCAACCGTGAACTTTTTAGCCATAATTAAATACAAAATGTAGTTAAAATTAAATACCTTAATTTATCAATTATTTTCTTCAAATTATTAAGTTGGTAGAATTTAGAAATTCAAATCACTTTACTTAATCATCTTATTGCAAATGCGGACGATCTTAATTGCCTGAATATTATTGAACGTCAAAGTTGATAGGCATGAATGATGTATCATTACAAAATAAAAGTATTTACTTTTTGCCTACCTTTTCCGCAACTTCAACGATATGAATTATGGAGAAGCATATTCTAATACTTTACACATATATACTAGTTTAAACTATTTCCTATAATTTAAATTATCGCTTGTACTTTTAAAAAGAAAAAATCAAGAAAAGAGTAACACTCATTTTCCCTCCTTCTGCTTATCTTTACAATATTGTAAATAACAACATTATAACGAAAATGTTATTTACAATCCAATAAATTTAAACAAAAAACAGGACTCATTTGCAATAATTAACAAAAATCGAAAAAGAAAATTAGAGTGTTATGAAAGCTGAGGGGGCCACGACCATGTGGATGTTGGATCTAAATCCTTGGGCGGAAAAAGAAAGAAAGAAAGAAAAATTGCTTATATATGACGCAGTCTTTCTATTTAGTGTTGGCCCACTTGTCAACAACATGCAGAGAATGACAGTTCTTCATTGTTTTTTTTATTTGTTTTCGTATTATTTATTAATGGGCCTCTGGAGGCCCACGGATTGCCCTATGTTTTCGAATTTTCTCTAACACAGTTTTCGACTTTTTTTGTACAACAATTTTCAGCTAGTCGAAAAGGATCCAGAGGCTGCAATAGTTTTGTTTTGGAAGGCAATAAATGCAGGAGACAGAGTAGACAGTGCCCTAAAAGACATGGCTGTAGTGATGAAGCAACTGGACAGAACTGGAGAAGCCATTGAAGCTGTCAAGTCTTTCAGAGGCCTCTGCTCTAAACAGGCCCAAGACTCACTTGACAATGTCCTCATTGACTTGTACAAGAAATGTGGCAAAATTGAGGAGCAAATTGACTTGCTCAAGAGAAAGCTAAGGCTTATATACCAAGGAGCTGCCTTCAATGGAAGACCCACCAAGACCGCGCGCTCTCACGGAAAGAAGTTCCAAGTTTCGGTTACTCAAGAGACCTCGAGATTACTGGTACGATACATTATCAGATATCTAATATGTTAGGTTACCATATTAAGAACCAACATTGTAACATGATGCATTTAAACTTCACAGGGCAATTTGGGCTGGGCCTATATGCAAAAGGGGAACTTCATGATGGCGGAGGTGGTGTACCGGAAAGCCCAAATGATCGACCCGGACTCGAACAAGGCCTGTAACTTGGGGCTTTGCCTGATCAAACAGGGCCGGTACGAAGACGCCCGTTTGGTCCTTGAAGATGTGTTGGAAAGTAGACTTCCGGGCTCTGATGAGAGCAGGTCAAGGAAACGAGCCGAGGAGTTGCTAATGGAGCTGAGGTCCATGCATCCTCTACCTGAGTCGTTCGATCTATTGGGCCTAGATCATGATTTGGTCAACGGGCTTGAGCAGTTGATGAATGAACGGGGCCCAGTTAGATCAAAGAGGCTCCCCATATTTGAAGAAATCTCTCAATTTAGAGATCAAGTGGCATGTTAATATTTTGGGGGGAATTTTTTTCCTCCAAAATCTAATCCTCTTATGGTGTTTCTTTTGTTCATATGTAGGTGTGTTAAAATAGGTTGTGTGTTTAGGCCCGGGCGCCACCCCCCCCAAAAAAAAGAAACACAAAAAATTTGTGTTGTGTGAGGAAGAAATAAGGTCCCTTTGTACATAAATGATTTGTGTAGGACAAAACCAAGTTAGTAAGAAGAAAGTGAATTGGGAACCAATTATTTATTGGTTCTATTTGGGAATAATGAAATTATCTCTTGCTACCATCAACAATAAAATCAATATGAAAAAAAAACACAAATGCATGGATGAAAATGCAGCCTATACCAAGAATATATGATTTTAATCCTTCTAGATAGGGCAAAGTTGTAGTTTGATCATTTTAGTTTCAATTGTCGTGATTAGATTTCTAAAACTTATTTAAGAGATTCAATTCAAAAACGACGACGTAATTTCGTTAATATTAAAGATTTTTTTAAATTTAAATTCATTGAACTTGAATTGCAACAATTAGTAAACTACACGATTGAAATTGTAACGGTCTATATGAACAAAAAAGTGAAATTTAGCCGAAACTACATGTTCCAAAATTATTTTATAAATTTTAAAAAAAGAAAGAAAAAAGAAGAAGGAATCTCCTTATTCTTATGGTCAGCGTCGGAAGGCGCGACCCAACTAACCCGCCACATATTGGAGAGCCTCACTTCTTCTGCCAGACTGCCATTTGCCTTCTTTTGAATTACACGAAGCTCTCCTCACTTTCCTTCTCAAACAGTGACATAACATTACAAAAAAAACCATTCCTTCAAGAATTCATCACAAAACCTCAATTTCTCTCCACTCCAACCCAAAATCCCAGTTTTTTTTCTTTCTTCAATGGCAGCCAAAGAGCCAGAGATCATAAGAGACAAGGACCAGATGAGGAGATGGTCAAGAGCCATGAGATCCCAAGGCAAGACCCTAGGATTGGTACCCACCATGGGCTACCTCCACGATGGCCACGTGTCGCTCATCCGAGAAGCCCACAACCACACCGACCTCATCGTGGTCTCGATCTACGTGAACCCGGGTCAGTTCTCTCCCTCCGAAGACCTCTCCACCTACCCATCTGATTTCCATGGCGATATCCAGAAGCTCATGGCCGTTCCCGGCGGCGTTGATGTCGTTTTCAACCCTCACAATCTCTACGACTATGGAACCAGCAAAAACGCAAACGCAGCCGCACGTGCGAGTGATGACGCACGTGTGGGAAATGGCGGCAATGGGGTGGTTTCTTGCGTGGAGGAAAATGGGTTGGGGCATGAGACTTGGGTGAGGGTTGAGAGATTGGAGAAGGGTATGTGCGGGCAGAGTAGGCCTGTTTTTTTCAGAGGGGTTGCTACGGTTGTGAGCAAGTTGTTTAATATAGTGGAGCCTGATGTTGCTGTGTTTGGGAAGAAGGATTATCAGCAATGGCGGATTATTCAGCGGATGGTAAGTTAACTTGTACAATTTTACAGCCCTCCCCCGTTTTGGTTACTAGTTAGAAACACGAAAGCAGACGTAGGTTAAGCCAGTTGGCCGGCCAGGGTGCCCGTCTCTTTGCACCCAACTTCGAGCCCCTCGTCTAAATTAGATTAATTTAGACTATCAATTATATCAAACTTAATTGCTCCAATAGTTTTAGAAAGAAGAAGAAATATTTATGAGAGATATTTATTCGAATTTGTATGTTTGAATTTTGTGCAGGTTCGAGATCTTGATTTTGGCATTAGAGTGATAGGTTCTGAAATAGTGCGTGAGAAAGATGGGCTTGCAATGAGTTCACGCAATGTGCGCCTCTCACCTGAAGAAAGGGAGAAGGTTCTCTCTCTCTCTCTCTCTCTCCCTCTACATGCCTTGTTAATCTTCCTCATCTTCCAGTTTCTTTTTCGAACATTCAGTTTTCTGTTTTTATAATTTATAAGTTCGTTCTTTATTTGTGATCCATCGACAGGCACTATCTATAAGCAAGTCATTGTCAAGAGCTAGATTAGCTGCAGCAAAGGGCCAAACTAATTGTAAAGAGTTGAGAGACTTGGTCACACAAGCAATACATGAATCTGGTGGAAGACTTGATTATGCTGAGGTGAGCATGGAACAACTTCCCTTGTTTTACTCTGGATTTTTAGACAGAACAACAAAGTGATTAAGACTAATTGATATTATCTACAGTAGTCAAAATACCTTTACTTGTAGCTTAATTTTTCAACAACAAAAAAACCCTAATTTAACAGAAACTAGAAGAAGATTAGTTCACAATTTTGCAATTTCTTGTGCATTTTGTCTGGCAGATTGTAGACCAAGAAAGTTTGGAGCAAGCAAAAGTGATCAGAAGTCCTGTTGTTTTCTGTGTTGCTGCCTGGTTTGGAAAAGTCAGACTGATAGACAACATGGAGATAAACATATGAATCTTGTGTTCTCGACAGATAGAATGACCAAAAGTTGCACCTTTTTTGGTTCTTTGGCAAAAGCCATCTTGATACATTATTTTCAAGGGACATTTCCCTCTCATGGTTTCAATTTTCGAATGAAATGCCATAAGATTGGGGCAATTTTCTTTTCTTCTTGGGTGACTGGAGTTTTCAAGGTTGTTTAGAAGGCTCATTCATAACATGCAAATTCAACACTAGTATGAAGATGCCCTTTCCATTTGTTGAAAACAAATCTAAAATCACTCACAGTGGTTTGCCAAATCACTCACAACAGTGATACAACAGAAGTTCCATGGAACAAAAGGAACCAAAAACCGATTCGCACATCCAAGAGACTAATATAGAAAGAATTCACGAATACAAGCTATACAAACTGTCTTACAATACAAATTATAGTAGAAAATAGGATGTGTAACAAAAAATAATTGTACGTGGACCGGCTTGTAGAAATCAGCACGATGAGCTCCATCCGGCTCCTGATTAAGATTCTCGCATCAGCATTTGAACCCATTGCAAACAGATAGAACAATGATGAGAATCAAAGCAATTAAGATTCCCAAAACGATCAGCTTGATCTTCATGTTCTGCAGCCACATCTTCCTTCTCATCTGGGTTCCTTGCTGCCTGAAATCTTGTGCCTGTATCACCACATCAGTCAGTGATGCAGATTAGAAAATAAACCAAACTAAATCCAAATGCATGATTCAGACACAGATAAAGAGAACTACACCGAAGCCTACAGCAATTAAGGGTTACTGATACCAATCGAAAGGAAAGCTCCATCCAACCAATAAGATTCAGTTTCAGTACAAGTAATTGGCTATTGACATACACATTTTATTTTGTTGGATATTGTTTATTGTGTGTGGTTGGGCCTTTTGTTATGGGATTGTGTTTGTGATCCTATGTCATTGGGCTATCTACCATAATTTCCTTATCTAATGAATTTCTCGTTGACCCAAAAAAAAAATAAAAAAAATTGGCTATTGACATACACATTTTACAATTTTAGATATAAACAAGCCAATTCAATCCGGCACAAATAAATTCCAATTAGTGTCAGATGGCATTGCTCTTTTTGCAGCATTGCAGGGTAAAACAAAATGACATGAAGTCCTCACCTGTGAGCGAAGGTTTTCTGTTTTATCCACCAGAAGCTCTATTTTCTCCCCACGATCAAGAACCTGCAACAAAACGTCATCGGTCAAATAATGTTACACCAGTCATCCAAACATCACAAACAATCAACAAAGGACATAGCATGGCCTTACCTTTTCAATATTTTCCATCATAACTCCTTTGACTTCTGAGACCTGAGCTTTCACTTTAGCAAGCTTGCTGATCTCCTCAGGGTGATCAACACAATATTGCATATGCTCCTTCAGTTTGGACCTATATTATAGCAACCCAAATTGTGGCATTAGAATACTTCATAGCAAAGGAATGACACTTTTGTTCAATTAGTGAAAAGATAAAACAACAGCTACCCGAATTCCTTGTTCAGACTATTTGCTACTGCTGTTGCAGCTTTTCCTCCACCATATCTACCGGTAAAATCCTCCTTGATTCGCTCAAGGAAAGCAATAGGAATTTGTCTACCAATAGCCTCAACTGCAACTACACAGTATGCTGTAGAATCCAAAGGGTGAAGTTAGTTCCACTACTATGCTCATATAAGTATCAAAGTTCCAAGAGATTAGCAAAACGAGATCAATCCAGGATCAACGTCTTTAAATCACTAATTCTGTTTTGGTAAGCTTGTGACAATCTTGGTAGCAAGAAAGAAACAGTAATGACCCTTCATTTGCTAATTAAATAACAATAAAACAAGAGGAGACCAAAAAAAAAAAAAGGAAAAGAAAAAACCAAAGTTGTAGATAAATTGTGAAACATTAATCTTCCAGTCACTAACTACAATGACATAATAAATGCTCACAACAAAGACCATAATTTTTCTGCTTTTCATTTAAGAAAAATGCCTATAATAATGAAAAACATTAATGGAGATCTGAGAATGAAATGAACCATCTCTTTCACATCTTTTAAAGCTTATGGTTACTACAACGATGTAGGAGCTCATCAAATACCTTAATCTTACTCATTTCAGCTGAGTTTTTTTATTCATCGGAAAACAAACAACAAAAGATTCTCAAGACATTAGAATTCACAACTGGTAAGCAGTACGGAACCTGATGAGACAAAACAAGTGAGAAACAAAATGCTCATTTGGCTTCAGGAAAATTTGCGAGAAATCCAGGAAGAAAATAATTTGGATTAGAATAGTTTTTAGTAACTGCAATCCCGGAAATTAAAACCCTCAATTCACCTATCCTCGTTAAACTAATATTCTTAACAAAGTTCAATGGTTGAATTCATTTTATTCTCATCTCAGAAACCAAATCAACACTAAAAATAAAATTAAGCAAAACACTTCAAGCTAAAAATAACAGGTTTTGAAGTTTACTTTCACCATTTCTTTTTCTTTTTCATTGTGCAAACTTCGATTCTATGGCTTATCTCAGTTTATTCTAAACATTTTTTTAGCTTCTGATTAAAAAATAAAAAATCATTTCTCAGCTACCAAACGGCCTACTAAATGATTTGAAAAAAAAACCCGACAAAAATGCGAAAGCAGATACGAGCTTGGAAATCAATACGAATCTTATCGGATGGTCCCGAAGGAACCAAAATCTATACGAATCGAAAGCTGAAAACAAACGATTCTCCAAAAATAGCATGACTAAACATAGAAACCACCGAAACAATTCAAATCAAGCAAAAGAGGGAAACCAAACACACGATCAAGATGTGGATCGGACCAAAAACTAAAACATCAATTAGATGAGATCTGATAGAGAGATAAATTACTGAAGCCATTATCGACGAGGTAGTTGAAGGTGTGGCCGTCGCAGTTGTACGTGAACTTGTTGTTAGTAGCAGGTAGTTTCTGGAGGCACTGCGAAGCTATGCTGGTGAAATTTCCAGTGAATTCCGTGTACTCTGCGAGAATCACAGTGCCACGCGCCACGAAGCTGTAGATCAACGATTGCTGCCCCATCGATTCGATCACCAAACCCTAACCCTAGGAGAGAAGCTTTCGATTTCGATTTAGAGAGAGGGAAAGAGAGGGCGGAGGGTTTGAGGGTTTTTTTGTTGCAGAGAGAGATTCAAAGTCACGGTGGTTTTATCGCGAGAGAGAGAGAGAGAGAGAGAGAGAGAGAGGGGTTGTTGCTTTGATGAGAAGCGAGGGGTCTTTGTTGTGAGGTTGCTAAGCTGCCCTCCAACTTCAGTGGAAATAACGAAAATGCCACGCAGCCTGAGCATACTGCAGTCTTATTTTGAATTTTATGAAACATTTGAATACTCTTTCTACAAAAGTCAAGGAGACGCGCAGGCCCCCCTCTCTAGAACACCACAAAACTCGTTCAAATCAAATCAAATGTACCTCATCCAACACGGTTTATTTATTTATTATTATTTTCTTTCTTAATTTCTCTCTCTAATTATTATTATTATTTATTTATTTTAGTTTTAAAATGTTTGTTTGCTAAATTCTGTTCCTATCATTTTCCACCAAGAACTATCTTATTGCCTAATTAAGTGGTTATATTTGTAAGTTGAGATCCTAGTGATGTTCTACCAAACTATGCTGCATTTTAATGGAACCATATGACCTATCAACTAATTTGTCAATTCATATCTAAGATTAACCCCTCCCCTCTTCAATTTGTTCATTATTTCGGCACATCTTTGTTGTTGTTGTGTAGCCCTATAAAGCGGAAGTAAACCTACTTAAATATGTTATGTTCAATATGTAAAATAATAGTCACGAGATTTATAACTTCAGTGATAAAATACTTATCTCATACTCACAATTACAATTCGACTCTTAATAAGAAAAATACAGTCGTGTCTAATCTGAATTGAAAATTACTAGGTGTGCGGCTCAATTTTTGAAGCTCTTGTTTTGTTTGTTTCACAGGTGCATCTTATTATATACTATATGTGTGTACTGGTGCCAGAGTGGATACAGGAATATAGTCAGTCCCATATGAACATGAGTATATAGTTTTTCCATTCTCTCGTACGTCACAAAAATATTACTATGTTTGTTTGATTATAATAAACCCTATGCTAATCTAATGTTGCGTGACCAATCAAACTACCAATTTTTACAATTAGGGAAATAAATAAATCATTGTCAATGGATTGAAATTTCCGTACGTAGTATGCTACCATTTTCCTTTTAATTTCTTCTTTCTTTGGCCTTATTGTATACACGGTTGAGTACCATTTCGAAAAAAAATTAATTAACTTTTTGTTTTGAGGATTTCATTAATTTGTAATAAAGAGAAATAAACAACCAAGCCCAAAATTATGAATATCACAAATGTTCTACTAGTACAGAGATTAATTAACTTTCTGTTTTGAGGATTTCATTAATTTGTAATCTGTCATGTTTGGGATAAAGGTCGCATATAATTGCAACAATTCTTACCTCGCCCCATATATAGTTTTAATGGACCACAATGTTGAGTTTTAGCCCACCTCATTCATATAAACTTGGACCCAACCCATTAGTACAGGTAGGTGGGTGGACCCGAACCCGACCCCAACCCAAACCAGACGTACCGCCATGGAGCAAACCCCAAAGATCTTTATGCAGTTGAGAGCTGACAAGAAAAGGTCAGAGAAGAAAGAGTAAGGGACAGAATCTGAGAATCTAAAGTCGAAAATGATTAGTGGGGTTTTAGCTTCAGCTTTCCCACAAGCTGTTTCTTCTCTGCTGTCTAAACCCAGAGCCAGCTGCTGTTGCTATGCATCCAGCTCTGTTAGTGGTCACAAGCCATGCTCATCAGATCCCAAGCTCCGAAGTTTTGGCCTTTTTGGTACGAAGGGGTCTCAGAGAAGCAGAGTGCACTGCAGTAGTAGCAGCGGACCTGGCTCTGGTATTGTTCTTATCTCTCTGTGTCCTCAAACTTCAACTTTTTATATATGAATTCTGTGTTTGCGGTGTCCTTGTTGAATTATATGAGGTGGGTTCTTCTTCAAATGAAGAAAGAACAAATTTTTGGGTTGCTTTGTTAATTCCTTGATGCGCTAATTTGGTTTACTTTGTGTTAAGATTTCATTGATGAATAATAATTTTTTGGTTATGGATTGGTTAATCTAACCTGCGTATCAATTGACTTCATTTTCTTCTTGTATTCCGGAATGAATTTTATTTGAGAGAAAAACCATAGATTTTAAACAACTTTCATATGCGTAAATGGAACGCTTATGGAGAAATTAGGTTACAGAGACTGTATCTTGCAGTTAATTCTGTTTTAAGAAAGATAAAAAGATAAAAAGTTTTCTTCACCCTTTTCTGGAATTGTCAAGTTTTACTGGAGAAATTGAAGTTTTGGCTTGGCAATTGCAAACAATTGAGGAACTGAATGTTGCAGGTGATGGTGATAGCAGGAGTGTTCTGGATGCCTTCTTCTTGGGGAAAGCTCTAGCAGAAGCCATAAATGAGCGTATTGAGTCCAGTGTTGGTGAATTTTTGAGCACAATTGGTAGGCTGCAAGCTGAGCAACAAAAGCAAGTAGAAGAGTTCCAGGTAAGCATTGCCAGGATTGAAATCATTGCTGAAGACTTCCTTTAAATTTGTTTTCTAACTTTATAAGTTTGTCAAACATGTGTTTTGGTCTTGTCCTTTTCCATAAAATAAATTGCTTTTTAGTGCCTAAATAAGCTAAGGCCTCTTTTTTCATTCCAGTTCTGCTTTGCAAATTTGTTGTCTCCCTTCTCTCTGATCATGTTCAAGAATTGATGGATTGAAGCTAAAAGCGAAATCAAATTTAGATAATTTTCATCCTATACTTGATGTGTAGGCACAACGTAATTTCTAAATCACTTTAGTTTAGAATAGATCATTATGCAAAGACACCAGATTACTGTTGTGTAGGATCATCGGCTACATAGTTCTCTTATTGGTTGCTCTAGATTGGGTGTGGACTGTGTAGTCGCTATATATGGACCGTTGCCTTTCGCCTGTTAGTTCTTGAAAAGCGTATGCTTAATTTGTTGATTATACACAGGAAGATGTACTGGAAAGAGCCAAAAGAGCGAAAGAGAAAGCAGCGCGCGAGGCAGCAGAGGTGCAAGGACTCGCAAAACAACCTACAGCGGAACATATAACACCAGTCACAATCACCAATGGCGTTACTCAACTAACTTCAACAACCCCGACCACCACCAGTAATGTCACTCCTGTGAATCAACCCTCATTGTCTGGGCCAGCTTCCCCAGCAACTGCGAATGAACCAGGTCCTGCCGATGAAGACACAATTTTTGGGGTGCCAATTGAAGAATGATGTCCATCTTCATGTATTCGCATATCTTACAGCTTCCAGCCAACACAGTTGGTTTTTATTGCAGTGTAGAACACTCCCTATAAATTTCATAATAAGTTACCGTTAGTCTTGGGTTGTCAAATTCATTTATGTCAGATTTGTTTTATGGACTCGCAGAAACCTGTGTCATATGGTGAAGGCGGCTTTACTCTTTAAATAACTGATCTTTTAAAATAGCCTGTTTAAATATGTTATATTATTCTTAAATAAATAGTATAGCCGCGCGGCTATACTATTTACATCTATTATTATATTCAACGCGTAGAGCCGCGCGGCTATTCTCTATAAGTTATATTTTTTAATAGTATAGCCGCGCGGCTATACCCTTTAAATAAATTATCTTTTTTTTTAATAGTATAGCCGTCCGGCTATACGTTTTACATATATTAATTATTATAACGCGTATAGCCGACCGGCTATACATAAATAGTATCGCCGCGCGGCTATACTATTTACATATATTATTATATTTAACGCGTATAGCCAATAGCCAGTCGGCTATACTATTTACATATATTATTATATTTAACGCGTATAGCCAGTCGGCTAGTCTCTTTAAATAAACCGCATTATTCTAAATCAATAGTATCACTGCGCAGCTATACTATACTTGACATGTATAGCCGTACGACTATACCCTTTAAATAAATTATATTTTTAAATAAATTATATTGCCGACCAGCTTTACTGTTTACATTTCATAAATATGTCAATAGAATAGCCGCCCGACTATACTCTTTAAATAAATTATCTTTTTTTGAAAATAAATTATCTTTTTTTGAAAATAAATGTATATCCCATGTTCCTCCTCCTTCCCACTCTATGATACATGGCAAAAGTTTGATTTAAAATCAAATTTGCAGCTATAATTGAAATCCAGATTAAATTTGCAAATAATTATCAAGCTTTTCTATTATTAGGCAGATGTAAATCCGTCCGTCCCAAAAATCCGAAGACCAGTAGTAATCATACATAAAAAATTTAAAAAGGGCAAAAAACAGGCTAGCTCAAGACTGAACTTGTTATGCATCTGGAAGCCCCTCTGATCTCATACAGTTCTGTTTTATGGTACTGGCTATTCCTCCAGTTCATCATCACTAGCATCCATGGCGGATCCCTTGTTTTTGTAATCCACTTTAAAGTCATAGTCTCCATCGTCGTCCATAGCGTCCACCGAGGCTGAGGCTGCTTTAGCCTTTTTCTTTTTCTTCTTCTCTGCTCTCTTTGTCTTAGGATTGAGAATACCTTCAGCTGTATACAATTTCTCATTTTGCCTGACAGTTTTAGTAGTTTTCTTTTCCTTGGTCTTGCCTGCATCATCTTCTTCACATGCCATGGTCTGGTCATCATCTTTATCAACCATATCTCTAGGACTTTCATCACCTTGACTTGATGGTCCTTGTCCCGCATCATTCTGGTGCACAACAATGTAAAATAAATTTACATTCAAAATTGATAATCCTCCGCAAAGTTTTAAATCAAATGTGAAATCAGTTGGCTTTCTATAAAAGACTATTCAACATATCTCTCAAGGACATGCACAGACAGTTCAATTGACCATACGTTGACTCCCAAAAGATATCAGATGAAGAGGGCTACCAACCATTTTTGCATACACTTAGACCCAAAAACAAACAGTAGTAATCAATAGAAAAGTAGCTTCAATAGCAGTTTTCATTGACGTAAATTTATTTTGCGAGTTAGGCAGCACCTATTCTTGGCAAAAAAACTGAGTAACAGAAAAAGAATTGATATGGTATCACAAACCTCTACAATATCTTCATCAAAATTGAGTGGGCAACTGGGAGGGACTTCAACAGGATGGAAATCACTAACAGACTTAAGGCTTCCAATGAATGAAGATTCTGCATTGTATACTTCATCAATGTTAAACACCTTGCCCAGCTGAGAAACAATGTTTGCCTCTGAAGGTTCCTCTTGATTCCTAACTGGGGGCATAGTGTAGTACGGAATTTTACCTGAAATTCATTGAACATTTAGCATCAGATAACTCTGTCAGCATTTACTTTCTTCACAAATTAACTTTTCCCAGAGTTCTTGTACTTGACAACTACATGAAAGAAGGCAAATGCGTACCCTCATTCCAGTCATGCAGAACAATTCTTGCTGCAGCGCTGATATCTACAATACCACCCTTTTTTAGCTTACCCCTAACCGTAGCCACCTTATGCAGAAAGTCATCAACTGAATCAAAGCTTGGGAGCTTGTATAGAGTTACCAACAGTCTGTCTGGGCAAAGCTTCAAAATTTCCTTTACTGTTCAACAAAGGGCAAAGTGAGTAAATCTTGTTTGAAACAAAATTCCAGAAAGATGGCAAGGCAAATAAGTTTCGTATGCAATTCCATCCACTAAGCATTCTACAGTTCAATGCATGTGTAAAGCAGAAACCTACAGAGTTTCAATATGCACCAGAAGGCACTCAAGCAGCTTAACAGGCTTAAATGAAGAATGGGAGAATGGGCAAGTACCTGGAGCAATTGGGTCCTCTAGCTTCTCAATTCTTTTGCAATTTCGAAGAGCTATAGAGGCATCATTTTCCTTAGATCTAAGCATTACAACACCAGGGCAGTCCAACAATTTGACATTATTATCCAACTGAACTTCTTGCATCGATCTTGTTAATCCTGGAGTAGAACCAACATTGACAACACGGCTTCTCTTCAAACTATTAATGAGACTACTCTTGCCAACATTAGGTAGGCCAATAACACCCACTGTAATTGATTTCTTGATCTGCCAGAGATAAAGGCTCACATTTACAACAGGAAAAATGTGATGGATTATTCAAACTTGTACTCATATTCCAGCAACGGAAACCATAATTGTAGAAAGATATAGACACACACACGTATATATCTATGGAAATCATTCCAAAAACACATACCTCATGGCTTCTTGAATAGTTCTTCAACAATTTAAGAAGAGTTTCAGCTCCGAGGCAGTCACTCGTCTGCAGAAGGTTGCTTGGCTTTGATTTCTTTGAGGAGGATTTCCACCCTAAGTTTGACCTTTGCTCTTGGGTGTTACACTTGAAGGCAACAGCTGGTAACTCTTCCCTCAGATAACTGAGCCACTTCTCAGCAGCTTCTCGCGGGATGAGATCTGTGATTCAAGAATCATTACTATCAATAAAGGCTGACGTGTAGATACAAGAAAGCAAATGACCGTACAAAATCAATATTTTAAGAAGCTGGAGAGCAAGCAATGTATTACCAATTTTGTTTAGAAGTAGCACGAGATGCTTATTAGGTCCCGACTTCATCACCATCTTTTCCATATCAATACATCGGGTACCCAGGGGATCTCGAGCATCAAGTACCTCCAAAATGACATCTGATGCTTCAATAACTTTAACCAACTCCTTGTAGAAAGCCCTATCTGAGCTATCTGTACATGAGGGAAAATATTTTTAAGAACATTTAAAGGAAATACATAGAAAAGGTAGTGATAAATTCAAGCTCAACCACCAGGCACCAAATAACACAACTTCCCAAAAACATCAAGTTACAGCATACCCCGATTATTGCCAAATCCAGTGGAATCATCAGTACCCCTTTCCTCTGCCACTTCATCCGAATTGGGGAGATCTTCATCCTCTAAGATCCCCAGCTTCCTCTTCTGGGCCTGAATTAAAATAAAAAGTTTCTTTACCGATAGAAATAACTTAAAGTGTGTATAAAAGCAGGAAGTGGTTGCACCTAAAAGATGAAGGTGCAAATAAAACAAACATATAGTACCAACAAAACATACATTAGGAATTGAACATCGCCCTTCATTCGCATTAAAAAACGTACTTTTTTCTAAATTATCATGAAGAGTTTGCAACTTATGAGCACACAAGCTCAAAATGCAGACTCACTTATTCTCAGTAACCAATGCATCAATATGCTAGTAATATTATCAAGCTTAAATGCACATATTTGTAATCCTTATAAAAACTACTCAGAAACTCCCCAACGTCCAATTCATAAATTATTACCCACAAAATTTTAAAAAAATCAATCACAGAAAGAAAACCAAATGCTTGATAAATTAACTGAAGCCATACCCTTTCTTTGCGGGCAGCTTTCTTTTGCTCTACTTCTTCGATATGACGCGCACGACGAGTTTCTAAGGCCTTAAGCTCCTGCTCCTTGAAGGGCCAGTCATTAGGGATACCTGGGTCTTTCTCTACCTTCTTGTTCTTGAAGCCGAGCTTTTTGGCCTCCTTGGCCTTCTTCTTGTGGTGCTCCTTCACCTTCCTTATGACCTTGTACTTCTTCTTCAATGTCACTCTCTTACTCTTACTCTCTGCCAACCATTAATCAAATTCCAATTAATTCCCAAAATGAAATTGAGAAAGAAAAAAAAAAAAAAAGGTAATGAAAAACAAGAACTTTACATTCAAACTAAGATTATGGATATGAAAGTTTCGCTTACTTTTGCTCTTCTTCACCATCTTCGGCTATTCTTGAATTGAACCCCAGCTACAGGAGTTTCTGGAGTGAGAATAGCTATTGAGAGAGGAGAAAGAGGAGGCACTTGAAATTTAGGGTTTTGGAAGTGAAAGAAGACGACCTCTGATGCGGTTTAGGGTTTATCTACTTGGGTTGCTGCGGATTGGCCCGACCCAAAAGGTTTCCTTAATGGGTCTAAAAAGCTGGAATTTGAAAATTATATTGGTGATATTGGGAAGTTGGGCCTGGCCCAACCTACTAAGGTTTGTGGCTTTTATAAATTAAAAATACAACAAATAGTATGGGGTGAGAGAGGCTCGAACTCTCGACCTCAGGATAACTCAGAAGCTATGAGACCTACGCGCTAGCCAACTGCGCCACCACCCCGTTGTTTTTTGTTCTTTGCATGTAGCCTTCTTATACAAATCACCAGCGATGACTAGCCTCTAAATCTAACCATTTGTTTTTGGTGTTTTAAAACGTAGGATTTAGTCTTTTTATTTATTTATAGTAATTTGAATATGGTAAAATTACAACACATAGTTGATTTAAAGTATCTATGAGTCTTATTTGGTAGTTTAGTTTTGTACTATATTGGGATTGAGTTCAAATCAATTGTTATGAGTTTTTTTTTTTTTTTTTCTAATACAAGCGATAATTTAAATTATTAATCTAAAGAGATGATTTTCTCACTCCTCTTTTGTTCACTTTGTTGGAAATTGTATGTTCTCACTCATTTGTTGTCCACTTACACTACTTTGTATGCTTTACTTTACAACTAATTATTTTCAAAGTATGGCATAAACTTTTTTTTTTTTTTTTAATTTAAGTGACAACCGTCCCAAACTAGCCCAAACTTATGGATGGTATAAATCCCCATCGGGTCCTTGGCCCTAATGGGGGAGCTTTTGGGGGAAAACAGGGACAGGCACGGGGATCCTCGATTTTTAAAAATACTCAATTAAAGATGGGCTGTGGATGATATTGTTATCCCCATTTCTGAACCTGACTTGATAAGTGATGTATTTATTTTTAAATAATTAATATATAATATAATCTTATCTCCCAGCAATTTGAATTTCTGTATAGTACTTGCTCTTTGAAGTAGTAATTTCTTTACAAATTTTAAAAAAAAAAAAATCAAATGATACTGTTTGGATTTGTCATTGAGAAATATATACTCTTTTGGAAAATGTGAAAAACTATATTTGCCTTGGAGTATGATTAGGATAATGAGTGACTCAATGAGACAGTCGTCTGTTACTCTTGTTTTTTTTTTTTCCTTCGGAAAATTAACATTTACAACCAAGTAAAAGCACTACAAGTTTTGTTTTTATTTTATGTAAAAAATATATATGTTTTTTTAATTTTTAAATAAATTTGGGATTCAAGTCAGAATTTGATATACCATTTCCGATGGGTACAAAAGGGAGCCGGGAATGAGGAGCGAGAGCGAATATAGTATTGTCATACCCGACCCCTAACGGACCGGTTGCCATCCCCACACTTACATTACATCTGTCTGTTTCGAGCATTCCTTACTGTTATTCAATTTAATAAGTCAAAGGAAGAAAAGAAAGGTAAGTGTAAGGCATAGAAGCATTGACCAATCAGCGATGGAGTTTATATTTGTTTTGTTTTGGTCAGTTCCCTCAGAATTTGAGCCGTTAATAACTTAGTATTATATCCAATGACCATTGCTCCTCTCGTCTGTATTTGACATCATCCTCCTTTCTCATATTTCCCCATTGCTCAACTCTCAGATTCCCAAACCCTAACCCTAATTCTCGCATTGCTCTAGACTCTGCAAAGTTTGAGGTGTGGATTCGTTTGTTGTATTTCTATGCCCTCAAATTGATTCTCATTTTCGATTATATGATATGTATGTATATAAAGATTCGGACTTGGGAGGTTGTATAGCAGTTGAGATTGATTTCCTCTATTCTGTTACCTGAAAACAACCAGAGATGGAAGAACTACGTTGGCGCGCATTTTATTTTTCGTTTTTTTCTTCTCACTGTCCTGTAGATGCTTATATTACTGTTGAATTTGCTGGTAATTGCTAGTTGATTTATTAGTTACTGCATTATTGATTTTGAATTTTCTTTGGGAGATTGAAAAGTGATTATGTGTTAATGTTATCTGCAGAATTTGATGTGGTAGCTGGAAGTTTTCAAATTTACTCATTGGGTAGTTAATTGTTACAATGTGCTGATTGAGGGGCGAGAAATTTGTTGCTAATGGCAGAATATCTGGCTTCACCATTATGTATCAAAGTGCACATACAGAGAAGTTTCATCAGAGAGAAAGGCTTCACAACCCGGAATTCACGTTTCAAGATAGTGCAAAGGTATAGTATTTGTATTTACTAGTTATGCTTATAGTATTGTAATTTTCATTGTGTTACTTTGAAGATAAGGTTAGTGGGCCAAGCAAGAACAGATTATGAGGCTAACACTGATCTTGATCATCAAGATAATCTCATACTACTTTATAACCATGTATTGTATAAAAGTTATGTCTTGCTAGTGAGTCGACACTACAGTTTAGCTGGGGATTCTGACTTTGCACCTTACCTTGTATTGATTGTTGAGTAACTTAGATTTAGCCTGCAACTATTTTGGGGCTGAGGATTTCTGTTAACATTTCCTAACGTCTACCAGAAAAGTATACAAATTGCGTCAAGGTCAATTGTGACTTAGCACTTAATGGTCATGTTTCATGTAATGATTCTCACCCTAAAACTATATTGCTAAAGTAGGAAGTATTCGTATGGAAGCGGCAAGACTGTTCTATTTCCAATGCGGAAAATGTGTGAGCTCACTGCTCCTGGCTTCACAAATATGAAAGTTAATCCTTTTCCTGAGGAAGCTTCCTTGAAATGTACTTGCTTGAGGTCTTTGGTAGGCCCTGATGGTGCAATAGCCTCTGACTGGTTACCTGTTGTTGATCAAGTGCTTCTGACGGCCAGTGTATTTCTCACATATATGGCTGGAGTAATTCCCCGTCACAACTCTAGTCCAACTTTTCGAAAGGAGATCTCCAATGACAATGTGGATCCTGGAACCTCAACCGCTTCTGGTAGGTAAGGGTAAGCATGTCAAAGTTTTGAAGGTTTCAGTCTCTGTCCATTTAAAATTATTTAAGGGAAAATTACGCAAGTGCTCTTGGGGATTTAACCCTAGAACTCACACTCCAACCTAATTCTCAAAGGAGGAAGTGTCATCAAGCCCAAAAGCTATTGGCATTAAGTCTATTTCTTCTAAATGGATGGTTTTTCTTGTTTAAAAATAAGTGTGCAATGCTTCTGGTTTTTGTTTTTCATTTACTTTAGTTAGTTGAGATGTATTTTCTCTAATTGCAGTGGAACAAAGAATGATGACCCAGAAAATTCAGGTTATGCCTTGGATGCAGTGAAAAGGAAACTTTTGGATTCACTCCAGGCTTTTGAACTTGGGAATAATATGGGAAACAGGGTCCTTCAACATGAAGGATACACTGCAAAGCGACCTTTAAGTTTGAATGCTGTTGCTGATGGTCCCAGATTAAGATTGCTCTGGGCATCGTTTCTGCGAATTGAGGAAGAGGTCAGCATTGCCTCCTTTGTCCTGCTTTGCTATATTTTGTTTTTCCCCTGTCTTTTCTAAGAGAGTTAAATCATTTCACTTAATTGAACAAACACTGTTTCAGTTTTGAAAGTGGCAATTAGGAAAAGGTATCATCTTTTCCATCTTCTCATTGTACTTGCAAGATGGATAATAAATCTTTCATTGATAATAAATGATTGATAAGAGGTTATGCTAGATTCCATTATATATTTTATTTGCATTTGATCTAAGTCAATCAGATACTTCTATGAAGAAACTTTCTTTTTATTTTTACAAGAAATGCTTTCATAAAGGATCTATTTTCATACATGTCCCCATTAGATGCTGATCACAAACAGGTTGGAATTAAATAGTTATTTGAGTTGAATGAACTATATTTCAAAGTTCTGATAGTAATTCTCTCAAATTTGTTTTATAGGTGATTAATATCTCAAAATCTGGAATTTCTAACTTGGATGACTGCTTGGCGGATTTTTCTGATGTTATACGAAAGTCTTGTCAGCCTGTATGCACGAGCTGGTTAGAAACAGAGCTTGATCTTTTAAACAGCAAGCCTAACAAGGTATTTTGGATAGTAAAGGTTTCCTTCTATATTTTTTCTGCAACTTACACTTTAGATAAATTCACTTATTCTGCTATGCATTCTGGTCAGGCACTTGCTTTGCTTATGGACGGAAAGTTAAAAGGAGACAACATTGTATTACAGAACATCAGGAACGCAGGAAAGGAAGACCTTTATGCAGAACTAATGTGCTTCCTTAGTTTTGGTTCTCTCAGGTAAATTCAGTAGGATTGTCTAATATCTTGGCTCTGTTTCTTGAGAAGTGGTCAACTAATCATCAGGCTCCTGCATGTTTAAATTCTTGTCTTAGTAGCTCATAATTTTTCTGCAAAATAGATTCTTCAGCTTTTCAAAATGTTATTTTCTTATCGTCAATGGAAACAAGCACTTACAATTTACTAGTTTTAGCTTAATTGGATACAGAAGTTTGGGATTTGAAGTACATGGTTCATAATATGGTTTCAAGAAACACATTCCTGTAAGCAATTCCCATCAAAAGGATAGACTCACTGGGAGTTGAAACTAATTAGTAATGAAGGTCGATTATTTTCCAACTTTAGTAATGGAATGAGGTAAAATCATTGTTAAACTTAGATATTACTATAATTAGGGGTTAACTATACTATAATTAATTTCATCATGTGCTATGATTACCATGATGGTACTTATTGGTGATGAAGGGTTAATGATTTTCGCATATTTGTGATGCATATCATGTAGTTTCATAATAAATTAAGCTTGTTAAGTACATTTTCTTTCACATTCTACATTAGCTTCACAGATTTCTCAGACATTTATTTTGTAATTTGCTTGCAAATATTTATTTTTTTTGGGGACACTATTGTACCTTACTTGTCTCAACAGGGAGGGTTGCTGTTATGACGGTAACCTGTTTATGAAGCATGGAGTTTCCATTCTGGAAGATCTGGTGATAAGTTTAGCAGATGGGATAGTAAGCATATATTTGGAGCTTATTTCTGTTGACAGCAATTTCTCAGATGAATTGGATAGCCTGTCTTTGGCATTGTGTACTTTGTCAACACGAGCACTTCAAAGATTACGAAATGAGGTACAAGTTGACAATTTCTTATGCATACCAGCATATTGCTTTGATGTTTTTCTTAATTTTTTCCCATTTTGATTTACACTCTCACTTCCACGCGCTCACCCAATTTTTAATAGGCAGAGATGGACTGTTGAGTTTGTATGCAATTTCAAGGCATCATATTTTTGTCTAAATGTCATATGGTCAATTTGTATCTAGACTTCTTGAATGCCTTTGTGGTGTGGATGTGGTTGTATGTAGGGAGGTAGTTGGTTTGATATATTGTATTATAAGATATGCCCTTTTTATCAGGTGGCTTTGTACCAATGGTTGTATCAAAATATGGAAGCAATTGCATCAATGTATGAGGATCGATTTGACTTGTGGACATTTCAGAGCCAACCCATCAAGGAATTAGACAATAGCTGGTCTGAAAATTATAGTTGGTGGAAATGGCTTAAACAGAAAAAATCTGGCACTGCGCAGTCAAGATTACATCAGGTTATGATAAGCCAGTTCTCTATGCCTGTAAAGCGAACAAAGGAATTAAGGGCCCTAACAGGGTGGTATGCTCTTTCCCCACCCCTCACATTTTTCTCATCTTTCCAAATAACTTTGGCCATCACCTTGTTGCCTGATTTAATCTTGAAATAATTGAATATGGATGAGTTGTCTTGTTATGTCTGTTGCAGGAAGTATTACTTCAGCCTATTCCTCGAGTTATCTGATATTAGCATGCCGTTGATTAGAGCAGTTATTGACAAAGTCAGCAAGGCTCTCTCGTTTTTTCTAGTTAGCTTGATTGGGAGGTCATTAGGACTCATTTATACTGGAATTAGGCAGTCTCTACGTTGGAAGTGATAGATGGGTATTTGCTTTCATTCTTTATTTCAGTTTGCCTTTTTTGATATGGCAGAGTTGGTTTTAGAAGAATGTAAATTACAATCTGTCAGCTTGAAATGTTCATTTTTGTTTTGTGCCACTTGAGGCACCCCCTATACCCATTGGTTAACATTCTGAGCAATGCAATGAATTTGAATTTAGCATAAATCTTGGTACCACTCTGTTCCACATTGTGCAAACTATATTATAGATGCTAGCTTTGCATGGATGTAGAACTGCTTTTGGGCTGTGAGTGCATCTTTTATATATAAATCTCTCTCTGTGTTTGTGTGGATCTCCTAAGTCCGTTACAAGTTATCCTTTCGATGTACAAGCAAAGGACAATATAATTGAGAGCTAGCGCTTTCCGATCTCAGTATCTCTTGAAAGTTCTCCCCATCATCATAGGAAACAAACAGGATGCAGTCACCAGTTTTTGGTTGAGTTTACTCTCTGTTTAGCTAAAGAAGTTTAGTCAGCTTTTACTAGATAAGTTAGCCCATACTTTTTTCCTATAAATTTTGGTGAAAGAAATGTGTGTTCCAAATAAGGTTGTTGCCTTGGTCACTGCAGCTGTTTGGTGAATGCATATATCCATATATGTCAAAAGATTTATGTCCAAACTCTGCGTGTGATGTATATCCCTTGATGTTCATGAAGAAAATGGTGGGAACATGAATGTTAGAAAATGACCCGCACATAAATGACATTACTTTTCAGAAGATCACAAAAGCAAAAGTTTCATTTGAGAAGATAATCTTTGTGCCCTACCATCTTTACACCGTATTCTTTTTTGGGCTAAGAAACTTCTTATTATACACTAATCAATTCATTGTGTCCACACCTTTCTATAAAGCAGGGTCTCCCACTTTGAGCCTTTTCCTTTTAACTGACCTAATTATGACGAAGAACATTATTGAGATAATTGGCTAGTTATGGCCAAATTAGGCTAACCCACATTAAGGAACAACTCAGTCTGTCACACAGCGAAGCAATTGTTGGCTTGAGCTGTAATAGCGTCAGTCATGTGTGGGCGTATGGCGATATTTCAATGCGATCCTTATATCAAAAGCTAATGTTGTGGGACTCGGACATATCAAAGGTTAAGATACTGTCATGCACCCATGCGCGGCTTACAGTAGCATTTTTCTTGTCGGACCAAATATACATAATCTGGCCACATTCATTGAGAAAACCCAGGTTGACAAGATAGGCAGAGAAAATGAGAACACAACACAACAAAGCAGGAGGAGAAAAAAAGCATGATGAAAGGGTGGAGGAAGCATCACCATCCAAGCAAAACAGTACGAAATTAGAAAACCTCATGAATTTATGCGTTATTTCTTAATCATAGAAATTGAATAGAGCAACGCCTTTTTATGAGCTATGATTGGACAATTATAAGAAGAAAACGTTTGGTTATTATTATTGTGTGTTTTGTGGACCACACTGCTTTTGGCCGCTTGAAATGCGTGGTTGCCTGGTGAAAACTTGAAAAGAACCTTACAAGAGACTAGTCAGGCAATTTGGAACTCTACCCATTTGATGTTCATCAATAATAAAAAAGAGGACCAAAAATTCTCAAAATTGTAGAGGCAAAAGAAAAAAAAAAAACCAAGAGGGGAACAAGAAAAGCACTCCCCCAACTTTAGCATTACAACTTTTGGCTTCTTATAGCTACTTTTCCATTTTTTTCTTATTTAATTCTTTGTTTTTTTAATGGTATTTAATTCTTTGTTTAATTGATAAATTGCTTCACCACTAGAGCTAAGCAAAGAGAGATTTTTTTCAAACACCTTTAAGTTTTTTTGTTTTTTATTTAATTTTTTATATTAAAGATATAAAGATTACCCATCCATCAGCAAGACAAAATAAGTATAATACTCAGATACTGAATTTAATTATAATTAAATCTGCATGGAGACGTGCATTGCAATAACGGCCACCATATCACATTTTCTTCTTCTTCTTCTTCTTCTTCTTTTTCTTCTTCTTCCCTATCTGAACAATCTTCTTTGCTATGAGATTTGACTATAATTGTTTGACTGTGAATCCAAAAGTTAAAGGCATCAACATATATATATATATATATAAGGCTGTGGCAGGAAACTGAATCAAAAGGCAGCAATTTAGCTAGCTAGCCAGCCACTCAGCACAGAAAAATACAAAGTAAACAATCAGCCAGTGCTACACATAATCTATTACTTTTAATTAAAGGTATAAAGAAAAGGGGTAGCCCCATACCTAGAATTGTCCAATATTGCATCTATTAATTCAATACTTGGGAACTGTTTGGGAGGCAGAAAGTGTTATTATTAGCTTCTGCCCTCAAAGTTGAATTGACCAAACACTGTTTGTTTAACTGATGACCAAACTTTTTTTGGTTCAATTTGGGGGAAAGAAAACTCTAGGTTTCAATCCTGGGTGCCAAGTAGAGGGGAAAGGGAGAGGGCCAAAACTACTGTGGTAATCCTGCTCGACCTGATGACCAATCTTTAAAAATACAGGAAAATGCACCAAAAAACCACACCAGCAACTATATATATATATATATATATATATATTTGTTTCAGCCAAGCTTCTCAAATGTAAGCTCCAAAATGCAGGCTGGGGTTTGCAAAAAATTACAACAAAAGTCCACTTGCCTAGATAAGTTTGGTGATTGACTTGAAATTGGAGAAGCCAAATCGGGGTCAATTATTTGATCTTGGTTCATTGCATAATTATTATATTAAACAATTAAACTTCGATACAAGAAGTCAAGTGGCCCAAAACTGAGCAAACAAAAGATGTGATGAAAAGCTCGAGAGACATGGTGGGGGTAGGATTCTGTTTTCTGACATTAGACGCAACCCTTTGCTAATCTGACTAAATAGATGACCTTACAATGCGTTTTGTATGGTGGAATACAGCTCATTAAATAAGTAACAAGCTAAGATAAATGTAACTTAATAATAATATCCTGAGTAAATTTATATTTTCCACACAGAAATGTTCATAATGTGAGTGGGAAAAGAATAAAAAGAAATTAATATATGCTTTTTAAAGTGTGATTCTTTACACCAAAGAGTGGTTATCCTGGACATTCCCTTCCCACCAGTATAAATTGGGAATTTATTTGACTGTTTCTAATTAGCGGAGGAAATTAAATTAGTATCAGATACATAAAGGCTGTGCAAAGTTTTCAAATCATGCAGACTATAAACACATATTCTAACATTGCTTTAGCATGTGATTTCTTCGGTCACATCCATAAAATACATCAATCATTCATACACACGCACGATTATAGATATATAAATCTTTGTAAGTTATATGTAGAGCTTAATACAAGACTCTTTTCTCGACAATAAGTATGACTTTGCTACTAAAAAGGAAGAAGAAATTGTAATTAAGCATATCCATAATTCCTGGGCTCGGTCCGTTTATTTTTTAGAACATGGCTTGACTCCTCAAAATTGAGAAGCGCATACTCACAACAAATGGGATTTTCACACGTGTATTTTACCTTTGACAAAAACATATGATAAAGATAAAGACAACCCACAAAAGGATATTAGATTAGGGTTGAGAGCTTACCTAAATTTGTTGACATTTCGAGCAACAATAGTGTGAGTGTTGGATTTGTGCTATATACCCTTAAAGTGAAACGACCTAACCCAAAGAAAAGATACACTGTTATTATATATATTATAGATCGGCTGTCTTGTCTCTGTCTCTGTCTGTGTCTGTTTGAGAGATATTGAAAATCTATTTTATTTTATTTTGCAGATTTATAGTTGTTGTTAACTTACATCACCTGAACACTAAAAAAATAAAGTTTTTGAGGTCCACACCCTATTGACTTCTGGGTTTTGGTCCCCGATGTCATGGAACCATACACATCAAATGGGCTGTTGATGTTTGTTTTGAACGTAGACTTTGCCCCAAATGAAATTAGAAGTGCTTTTTCATGGAGAATTTAATGTGTTATATATATCTTATTGTTCTTCTTGCCAAACAAGGAAAAGAGTTATATTCTTTCACTAAATTATGAAGCAATTATATGTGTTGGTTTTGCTTAAGAAATAGGAACCAGCGGTGATGAAATTTGACCTTTGAATAGATAAAGGTGTGTGGGTGGAAGGTTTTTATCGACAGGGTTCAATCAAGCCTTTGTTGGTGCCACATTATGGTTTTTTTGAAAAGTTGCTTTTGTCATTTCTGTTAGATGGGCTAGCTAAGCTTCTTTACCCTCCTTGATTTCCGTTAACATACACATACATACATGTTTACATGAAAAGAAAGAAGAAAAAAATAAGAAAATTAAAAAATTTACATGAACAGGAGAAGAGAAGAAGAAGAAGATCTTCCCATTCATCATTGTGTCTTACTGGATCACAACAAAAAGAGAAACCCTAATCAAATTTAAAAGTAACTACTCCACCATAGTTGGAAAGACAACATAGCTAGCTAAATTAGTCAAACAAATCAACCCATCTCACCAAAACAAATAAACCATGAATTACTCAATCAAATCCCTCAAATCTCTCTTCAACACCAAGAAAGTTCAAGAAATAAGTTTTTTTTTCTAGGGCTAAAATTTGGTTGCTTCTAATTTCATGAAGCATTACGGCCATGGAAGCAATATTCAAAAGCCAGATATATGAACATGATATGTATTATGTACATACATATATTATACACATTGGCTATATATGTACGTAGAGAAATAGTAAATTACCAACATAACCTTAACGTACCATCCCTCTCTTGACCATGTAACCGAGGTAGTGGGGACCCATGCATCACCCATCATGGGAGACATACATGTCCCTTTGGCTTCTCTCTCTCTCTCTCTCTATGTATATATATATGATGATATAATAATAATATTAATACATACAATATACATATGTATATGTGTATATATGACTCATGAGAGAAGCAGTACCAGTATATGATAGAGAATACAATGCCTTGCGTTTTTATCTAATTTGTTTCCACACTACACTACACCACACCATAAATTTGCTTCATATACGGTGGATCGTGTGCAAAGAAATATTCGAGTGTGCAAGTCACGCAAGAAAGGAAAGGAGTGAATGAATTCTTCCTGTGAAAAGAAAAAAAATTATGCAAAGAACGCAATCCGTATATTTTTCCTTTCTTAGGGTTCACCAAGTCAAAGAAAGATTTCTTGAGGAACCGGCCAAAGAAGAAAAAGACACCACCTTCCCCTCCTCTCTCTCTCTTCTCTCTCTTCTCTTTCTCTTTGGTGCATTGCCTTTTTCCTTTCGATATTCTTTGATATTTGACTAAATTATCCTTGGTTCATCAAACTGAACAAGGGCGTTTTGGTAAATTCACCACCCCCAATTCCAAGACGTGCCTCAATCCCCCTTTCACTTTGGTTCCTCTCTCATATATACAAATGTGTATGTGGGATTTCAAAACCTACTTTACATTATTCCCTTTTGCTGAAGCTTCTCTTCCTCTTTCTCTCCTTGTCCCTCTCTCCCTCTTTGATAATCATAACTTTCTCTGTCTCTCTCTCTTTCTCTCCTCCCTTCTTAGCTATAGCCTTGGTGCTGGTTCATGGATATTGAACCCTTGTGGGCTCTTGGGGGGTGGTTTCTTCTTCCAAATTGCATGGCAGCTGCACCTAAAACATCACCATCATCTTCATCACCATCCGTCTCTGAATTCCACACCAAATTAAACCCTTGCTTGCTTCTCTTTCTTTCCCTTGTATTTTTCATCTTTCTTCTTCTTGTTATTCCCATATCAAACCCCACAACCACAAGCCCTTCATCAATGGCCTCCTCCACCTCCTCCTCCTCCTCCTCCAAAAGGCTTCTCTTGGAGCCCTCAAAACCTGCCATGTCCACCACAAATTTACACCCAAAGAAAACCCAAAACTCACGCACTTCTGCTACATCTTCGACTGCGAGGGCTAGAAGAGAGTTCGGAGCTGAAGCTCATGAAGTTCCTAGCGGACCAAACCCCATATCAAACTAGCAAGCTAGCAGAGATGGAGAGAGACAGAGATGATATGGGTCGTAACGTCAATAGTTATTATGGTCTGTCATCTTTGTGGTTATTGTTTGAGTTCGCCTTAAAACTGCTTTGTCCTCAGTGATGAGAGGTTTGTTGCCCTTAATTGTTGTTATCGTCATCATATTAATTAGCATTTACCTTCTTCTTTTTTCTTTTTCTTTTTCTTTTTTCATTTTTTGTTTTTGGGGCTAGAAATGTATAGCAAGAGACACTTTAAAATTATTAATATTTCATATATGTTTATGTAATATAGATGATGATGGAGCATGGTATGGTTTTGGGTTGGTATAGAGATCTCATGGATTATAAATGGGATTATTGTTAATTTGTTTCTTCTAATTATATAATTATATATATTTTAATAAAATGCTTTGTGTGTTTGTGATTGGTTTTTGTTCATGTAGTATAATAATGGTCCACAACAACTCTCTGAACTTTCTGATGGACTTACATAGTACAAGTTCAATTTCAAGAAAGAAATGCATATATTTACAAATAATTAATCAGAAAATAAAAATAAAAAATAAAAGTAGCATATTTGGGTTGAATGTTGCATGGGATGGTGCTTCTTTAAATTGTACTGGCTAGGCAGCTGGGGTTTCAAAATCAAAGTTGAGAAAGATAAAAAAGAAAAGAAAAAGAGGCAGATAATAAGAAGGGAAACTTAAGGTCGGGTGAAAAATTTAATTGCAACGGAAATAACACTATTTTACTAAGCAGTATTGGAACAGGTGTCAGATCTGAAACCCAGTGGTGGAAGCAAGGGAGAGGCAGGACCTTTTGTTTTTGCTGAAAAATGAAATTATTTGATCAAATAGCTTTTTGGACTTTGGCTTTTGTCTTCTCAAACCCAAAATCCGAGAAAGCTGATTGATTCCAACCAAGCAAACAACAAACTAAAGTCATATATGATTTTGATGATGATAACAGTATCATTGCCTATTGCTGCTGGATAAGCTACTGCTCCCAATCATAGGCTTTATCATGGTGCTTTTTGAAAAATCTATATAGAAAATTATTTCCCAATATATAATGTATTTTTTGTTAAGCAAAATCTCAAATGCAATCTCTGCAATTTTGTGGACTGAATGAAAGTGAGAGGTCATGACACCTGTTTCATGTTTTAATCATAGTAATATTGCACTGAGGCTACAACTTTACAATTTCTATTTCTTTATTTATTTATTTTTCAAAATCACTTTTTGCAGCATCTAGTTCTGCATTGTCATTTCATTTCCACATTTGTGTGGAGGCAAATTACACCTCTTGCAGCATTCACACACAAAAATATGGCAACCCAAAATGTATTACATCACCGCAAACAAAACCCAAAAGGTCAATTTCTGTGAGGAACTTCATTATCATCATAAAATTCTATCTTTCCAGATCAAAATTACCCAAATGCATGCATGCTTGGCCAATTGACTCATGAAAATAGAAGCCTAAGGCAAGCTAGATGAGAAAAGGCATATTTGAATTTCTGCTTTCTCAAAATTACACACTTGAGACTCTATACACATTTGCTAACATAGATGTCCAATCAAAGCAAATTCTAAATTGAAAATAAAAAATAAAACCAATAAAGTAGCAGCAGTTCTAAGCTAAAAACTGACACAAAAATCATTCCAGAATGATTGGCCATTGTTTTCCGGAAGACAGAGAGCTTAGAAAATGCATGACAAGGATGTTTCAAATTTCCAGTACTATTTTATGGAACAGCAATGCATCAAGTTTATGCAAGCCGTTTGAACTTTAAAATAATTTTTTCTTCACCCAGTTTCTTTCTTGAAAAAGGTAAATAAATAGTAACTTTCGCTTTAATCTCAGTCAAAGACAGAAAAAAGTGACCTGTCACATAGTTAAATAATTGCATGCTTAACCGTTTCATGATAAAAAGGTGGGAATTGGGAACACTTTTAATTTATTTATTTTAAATATAATTTATCATTACTTTTTTTTTTTTACAGAGGTAATATTTTAAACTATTCTAATGTACAGGAAGAGGATTCAAATTCAAATGCAATGGGGCAGGCGGACACATTATCTTAACCCACTGACTTAACCTACATTTGCTATCCAAACTTCTTCATTATTGTGCAAAGGAAGAGTACTTTATTTATTTATTTTTTGTTTTTTGGTGATAAAAGATAAGATTTCATAATAATCTTTGGACCTGGCCCAATAGGGAAACTTAATTAAATCTCTAGGTCCAATATGAAAGAGGCACAAGCGGCCCAATCCAATGCCTAAAACCTTTCCTTCCAAGGCTAAACCCTAAGCCCAAAATGAAGGGTGCATAAGGCCGGAACCACACTAAGGCCCCGTTTGGTTCATGGGAAAAGAGACTTAGGAATGAGAAATCAATTACTTTCCCATGTTTGGTAAGTCCAGCCATGAGAAATCGTTGCCTGGCCCATGGGAAAGTAGGGGGGAAAGTGAAGCCATCCTACCAACTTGGGTTTTGTTTTCCCTCATCATGGGAAAGTTTGGAGAAATGAACCGACATTAAATACACATTTTTCATGACCATTTTGTCCCCATTAACAATTTAGAATTACAATATATCATTAAATGCATTCTTTTTTTATTTAATTTAATATGGGTATAATTGAAAATTTATACAAACTTTGTTTTCCCTTCCTACTCAAAACAAACATAGGAAATGAAATAAAGTTTTATCTCTCGATTACTTTTCCAGCATTACCAAACATGGGAAAGGAATCTTTCATTTCTCATCCCTTGGAAAATGACATGAGAAATGATTTTCCCTTAAATTCATTCTGTGAACCAAACGGGGCCTAAGGGCTATAGTGGTCCATTTTCAACATTTAAGTAAATGTCTTTGACATTTTACTTTTATTTATTTTTATATTAGTCAATTTACTTAAGTTTACAATGTATATAAGGAAGTACCCCCCATTTAGATTCAAATAAAAATACTAGAAAATCAAATTCCCACCAAATCAAAATATGAAAAATTGGTTTTAGTGTAAAATACGATTTAGGCTAAAAATGATGGCTCAGTAAGTCAATATATACTTCATACTAAAATCCCATAAAATCAAGTTTCCTTATTTGATGTGTGAGGAATAAAAGCCGCCAAAAATTATCTTGAGAAAATGATTATTCCAAAAACTCATTTTTCATACTTAGTCAATATTTTTACATAAAACAACTTTTCATGTATGATATGAATGCATGAAGGAACCTAAGGTCAATCTAGGTAAAAAAACATTAGATGTTCAATCCACTATGGTGTTAAACCCTATTTGGTTTATGTTAAAACTTATTGAAAATTAGTCTATAGAGCTATGAACTAGCTTGGTTTATATGATTTAATGTTTACTTTTATTTCTAGAAAGACAATAGAAATTGTAAGTACCAAAGAAAATAATCATTAAATTTTAAGCTAATAACTTTAGCTAGCCCACCCGTTGAAAAATTCATGGTTCCGCCCAAGGGCAATATTGAAATTTGTGGCCTACTTCTATTAGTTTATACTTTATAGTTATTAATTTGCTAGTTTCAACATATCTAAAGCATATATTGAAAAGATAGAAATTTAACAGTAAATCAATCTGAGAGTTCAATTTTTTCTTATTCTTTTTTCGTGGGAATGTTTGCCTTTGATCTACCTCGTTATCTCAAGTGCTACTAAATTATGTTACTACACACATTATTTGTAGTAGAGAATTGCATGCTAACTTAGAGTGGTCTTGGTAATTGCTTCACTTTTCAAAACAACACTTTACATGAAGAATACTATCACATATCGTACTGCTATATCCATAAAACTTTGTTTGAAATTGTTGTTCTCGTATGACATGACTTTCTGAATGAACGCGTTCAACAAAGTCGTCACGACTTTCCATGATAGCTGTCACCTGTAATTTATGATATATTACCGAATTTGCGGGGATTTGTCTCCATCATTATCTTGGAGCTGTCACCCAGGATTTGCGAGGGCTGCCTGGAGTTTGTGCGAGTATTAATAAAAAAATATTTATAAAAAAATCATAACTTAAAAATTATACTTCTTTAAAAAACAGCTTGTAGAAACATTATAAATATCAAATGGTGTAGCATATAATCACAAAGTTGTCTGTAGCATGGTAGATAAGGTGTTAAATGGGAATGAAAGTGGCAGCGGTTTGAAACCCCTTGTGTGTGTGCTGAAGACTCCATTTCCTTTAATTTTTTAGCAGGTTGGCAAGTATTACACGGGTTGACATGACCAATTCAATAAACGAGTTAAACATGTATTTTAGTGGGTTGGTGAGTTGACCCGAAAACTACCCATTTAATAAACGAATCATAACGGGTTGACCCAAAAATTACTCAATTATTAATCGTGCGGGCTCAAGTTGTGTTTTTTCTATGGAGCTTTTGAGTCATGTAACGAGTCGTATCAGAAATTGCCACCCCTAACCTGGAAATTACGTGCGGGTTTCTCTTTTTTCCCCTAAGCCCGAAGCAGAAATTACGGAGAAGTGTCTAACACAAACCCTAAGCGGCAATGGCAAATTCGACAGAAATTGCCGAGACGTGTCTCATTCAGAAAACGAGAAATTACGGGTGAAAGCTCAAGGAATGCGGGAAAAATTAGAAACGAGTGTCATAATGGACGTCTATAAAGGAAACAAGTGGAGAAAAAAATCACAACTCAGAAAACAAAAAACCTAACTTTGCCAATTTTTTTCTTTCCAATTTCTCTCGATCTAAGGTTATACTATTTCTTTTAAAAATTAGGGAAAAAATAGTATCGCTGCGTGGCTATACTATTTCTTTTTAAAAAAGTAGGAAAAAATTTGCATATAGCCGCATGGCTATACTATTTCTATTTTAAAAAAGAAATTAAGAAAAAAATACCCTTCTAGTTGCATTAGAATTAAGAAAAGATAACATGGGTAGTTATGTTCCATAAAAGTAGGACCTATTATCTGATTTTGTTTTGAATTTTAATTTTTTTAATATGAAAAAAATGTGAATTTACCATATTATCCTCATTTAATTAATAATTTCATTTCTTAATATTTGAATTAACCAAGAGCACTTTATGATATTTTGAATGTTTCACCATTCTCTGCTTTTTGCTTTATATATATAGATTAATTTGGTATAGCCGGTCGGCTATACTATTTCTTTAAAAAAAAAAAAGGAAAATTCCCCGTATATCTGTTTGGCTATACTATTTCTTTTTTAAAAATTAGGAAAATTCGGAGTATAGCCGGCCGATATTACTATTTCTTTTAAAAAACAAAGGAAAAAGCGGCTATACTATTTCTTTTTTAAAAAAATTAGAAAAATTCCGAGTATAGCCGTCCGGCTATACTATTTATTTTAAAAAAAAATTAGGAAAAACCGAGTATAGCCGCCCGGCTGTACAATTTCTTTTAAAAAATTTATAAAAACCGAGTATAGCCGCCCGGCTATACCATTTCTTTTCAAAAAATTAGAGAAATCGTTTATAGCCGCCCGGCTAGACTATTTCTTTTGTGGGCCTGGCTCAATATGGTAACTTAAACAAATCTGTAGGCCCAATATGAAATTGGCACAAGCGGCCCATTCCAATTTCTAAAACCCTTCCTTCCAAGGCTAAACCCTAAGCCCTAGATTGAAACCCCGGCGGTGGGGCAGTTGGCGTTTCACCAAAATTCCAACGCTGAGAACCAGAGAATCACATGTTTCTGTTAGAAAAATGGCTCTGAGATATCGGCGTCTGAGAGAAATCTCACGATTTTTGCCGCGAATTCACTCCGGTGAGCTCACTAAACTTGAAGTTGTTATGATCTCAAATGCATTTCAATTCCATTTTGGTGTGAAAGAAAATTATTTTAACCTGGAAGCAGCAGAGTGTAGCTTTGCAGTGTGTTGCTATTAGAAGTAGAAGTTTAGAAAATGTCAATCTGAGACTTAAAGCTTGTATCTTTGCTCAGGTGATCATCATCTACAATGTAGACCAGCTACCAAGTTATCATCTTTGTCTAAAATTCCTCACTCAAATGCTTGGGAAAGAATTGGTACAAGGATTCTACCGAGTGGGTTTCGTGCTCGGAGGTAATTATATCCAACTTTGTTTGTTTTGTTTTTATAAATTTTGTTCCAATTTGTATCCATGCCATGGAAGGGCATATCTTTTCATAGAATTTCACCTGCGGTTTTGTGATATATTCATCTTGATTGTTCCAAGTGGTTGTTCATTTTGTTTAGTGATATCTATCTGGGTCCAATTGTTGCTTGGCTCAGTTCAAATTTTTGTTTGTAACTGCGGGTTCATGTTGTTTTATACAATTGGAGCTTATCACCTGTGATTTTGTGATATACTCATCTTGATTGGTCTAGGCGCTTGTCCATTTTGTTTAGTGATATCTATCTGGGTCCTATTGTTAATTGGCTCAGTTCAAATTTTTGTTTTGTAACTGCGGGTTTATGTTGTTTTTTGTAATCGGAGCTTTGCCTTCTGATTGACAGTCTCTTTCAGGCTTTCAACCACATCACAAGTATCCTACGAGTCTGCCCAAGAACTTGATTTTTCATCCTTCATTAAATCCACATTAGATGAGCTTGAAGGTACTCAAATTACTTTCTTGGATATTTCTTTTTATTGGCTAGGACGATGGTTATTATTGTTGGTTTCTTTGTAAGGAGAAATTTTTGCAAATTCCAGTTGTTGTTTAATTGGCTCCTTTTATATTTTGTATTCCCATTGTGCTTTGCCCCTTATTTACTTTCTATATTAATGTACAGGTCCTTGCCATTGTTGGTTGAATAGGTCCAAGGGAGGCAAAGATTTCTCTAAAAGAGATGGAACTTTCTTGGTTCTTACTGGGCGTTTTCTTGAAACTTCTTTAACAACCAGTTGTGAAGCTGCTATCATGTTAGAAAAAGTGAAGTCAATTCAACCGAGGTAAAGAAAGAAAATGACGTATGTTTAATTCTTTCCACTTAGAACTAGATGAGGTAGATAGAATATGTTGTAATCTGTCATATGTTTGTTTTTTCTACTTAGAATTGGATGATTATGGTTGGGTGGGTAGTCATTCTGAAGCTCTCTCTCTTCTTTCTGTGTGCTCTATTGTAGGTTTCCTCAGCTCCACATTATGGGTTTTCTGTCAGACAGTTTGATTCGCTCAGCAGATGATCGAAGCCACCTAATCCAATTTATACTGAAGGAATACGTCACATTTCCCATTTTATTTTCGAACAAGAACTTCACTGAGGTGAGGTAAAGATCCTTGGTTTGGCTGGTGAAAGGACTTTTGCATACCCAAAAAATAAAAAAATTGTATATCCGTAATTTTTAAACAGTAATTGACCTGTTAGAAGTCCTAAAAAACTGTGGTAGAAATAATTGGATCTAATTTCTTTCGCACAATTATTAATATAGATGGACAATGGGGCATGCTACATCTTGTTTAAAGATTTTATGAATCCAGTGGTTTACCATGAGAAGGACATGGACCTCGAAGTTCTTAAAAAAGGTACACATTACCCTCTATAGATTTGTTAAAAGTTTGTTCGAGATAAGAATATGTTTCTTCATCTGGTAAGTGTTGATGACTTAATATTATCATGGCATTTTCAACAAATAAGTTTTGATGACTTAATATTATCATGAGATTTTGAACAATCAAGTGTTGATGACTTAATATTATCATGAGATTTTGGACAGTCAAGTGTTGATGACTTAATATTATCAGACACCCCACCCGCCCCACTCTGTGGCCCTCCTTAAAAAGAAAAAAGAATAATATTGAAGAAACAATGTACAACAGAAACTGTAGCTGTGAGACAAAGGGATCTGTATAGTCAGTCAGACTTCCTCTTATGGTTTGCTTAAGTGTCTATGTAGCATGCTGATTTTTTTGGCGGTAGATGTCCTAAAGTTTAATTTAGTGGTTATGCTTATAACTTCCCTCTCTATTTTATGATAAAGCATCATACTTTGGTTGGGGGATCTGTTTTAAGTATTTGATGGTGTTAGATTTTAAATCTACCTAAATTACTACTCTTTGCTCTTTTCATAAACTTCAGTAGTTGTCTTATATCTCTGTTGGTTCTGCCTCGTCCCCTTTTGCTACTTTCTGGTTACACTTGGTGGGAGAAAGATCATGATCTCTAGTAACATGATAAACTATTCGCCTGTTAAGCTTCTCTTACCCCTCTATTGTTGTTAATTGTTTTTTCGTATGTCAGTTGACTGAATGTATAGAGTTCAATGAGTTTTAATGTGGGCCATATGCATATATTTAAATGCATGTACACATTTAAATACCTATACTTATTCCACGATACATGTTAATGCCCTTGTGCAGCTGTTGAGGAGTTGTATGTGCAAGATGATGGGAATATCAAGTCACTCAATAACTTGAAAATCACTTGGTTGAAGCAATCTGAGATCATCAAGGAGCCGTATTTCTGTTCTTTGAGGAATTTACTATTATACTTCCCAGGTATATGCTCCCTATGCATCACCGACTTGCAGCATTATAATTGCATCTTCTCTGTAGAGCATTATAAGAGTTTTGTAACATTCTTTCTAGAATATATAAAAATAAAGAAATTGTTTCTAAAGTTGCTAAGAACCTAATCTTTAACCGTTTCTTTTATTCTTTTCCATTACAGGCTGTATCTCTGCAGATGAAAATGGGAACCGCCTCTTCCTTTCTGACAGCAATCATCATCGGATTATTGTATTTGATGGAAACGGAAAGATTCTGGACTGTGTATGTATGAAAGTTTATTTAAATCATATGTGGACTGCTCTTGTCAATTTCCATAATTAAGCATCAAGTTATACGTCAACTGGATCAAAAGATTTGAGCAACTCAATTATTGACCATTCAACATTCTAATCTGGTCCTGATTTGATGATTTTGTAGTCCAAATATGTTTATCAGGATTTTCTATATCTGATTTGTGTGCTTTATGTATATCAATTCTGAATTAACACATCAAGAAGACAACTTAGCTATTCTTTTCAGATACTGATTACCACTTTAGTCCTTAACCATAATTTATGTTAATTATTTACTGAAGTGCTTAAATCAGGCATGACTATAAGTTTCTAAGCTCTCAATAGGAAAAGAAAAGTAGTTTTGCTTGTCCATATTGAAAGGACTTCTTGGGGAACCATCTTCGGTTTTCACAGAATTGGCCTTGCAAAGTTCTTTTTAGACAGTGTAGATTTTAAATTGAATCCTAGTATTCTGTCTTCCTATAGTCTGTTTGCTTGAACCCTTTGAAAGATAAATTAAAGAAATAATTTCAAGCTCAAGTTTGGACTTCCGTTGTTTGTGTGTCAGATTGGTTCCTCCCCAGGTTTTGAGGATGGAAATTTTGAATCTGCCAAGTTGGCACGCCCTGCAGCCTCATTTTATATTGCCGATGAGGATTGCCTATATTTTGTTGATTCAGAGGTATGCATTGACTTGTAAGTTGTGATATGTGATTATGATGCTGGGGCTATTTTGCATAGTTTTGTAACTTACCAGTTTACGTGTGTGGGTCTCTATCTACTAAGAATCATGCCATCAGGAAAGCTGATATGGGGAGGCGGGTTTTAGAAACCCTCTATCCAGTGGGCGATACTATTAAGAAGAGTAATCAATTTTGGACTTGGATCATGCTCAGTCTAGGTTTGAGAAGTAATGCTGATACAAGGTCTGAAGAATTTGATTTACAATCACTAATGTTTCCTTGGCATCTGATCAAATCCATTGACGATAGTCTCTTCATTATAAACCGAAGGTAAAACAAACCCTTCAAGTGCTATTGTTTCCTAACCAATAATCCGTGGTCACTTGTCTTTAACTTTTAAGTGGTATTCCATTTGAGTGAAATGTGGTTCACTTATTTTTTTCTTTCATCATGTTATTAGGAATGAACTTTTAGTGCTTATTAGTAGTACCTTAGAGATGGATTATTTTGAAATTAATTTACCATGTGAAACCCTAAGTATGAGTGGTGAATGAAGCCATGCCTTATTTCAACTTTATATAGGCATTGATGTGATTAATTGATCTAATTTGCAGCTTTGAAACTCTATGGATTCTAAATTTGGCTTCAGGAGACATAAAAGAAGTAGTCAAAGGTTTGTTTGTTTTAAATAAATAAAAACTTTTTTGCCACTTTGTTTATGTTTCATTTCATTGAGTCTAACATCAGAATTTAAAAGGGTTCCCGGAGATTTTGGAGGTCTGTGAACCTCAGATCAAGGAAAAAGTAACCATGTTAAAACGTATGCCACATGATTGGTTGCAACAGCAGACGAATACTGTTTGGTCACCAGAGAGGCTTCCATATGCTGGTCTATTATCTTCGTTGACCACCTTGCAGAATCACGTAATTCTTTGTGACATGGGTACCATTTTTACTGGAATTTTTTTTTTCTCTTCAAGTGAGCTTGTTTTGTACTTTGTCTATAATACTCAATTACTCATTTCAATGCATGTAATTTTGAAGTTGGACAGAGGATTTTGAAACTAAGTGAAGAATCTGGAGTATGTTCGAGCTTCAAGTTTTCAAATTTTGGCATCCTTGGAATACCTTATTGGCTGTCTTCCTCTTTGGAGAAAGTTTATGCTGTGTATGTTTACAAAGACAACAATGTGCTAGTTTCCTTAGAATTCCAATTTTCTTTTATACTTTCGTGTTCTGATTATGTGACAATGAATTGCTGAATTGTTTTCTCACGAATTCCATGTTTTCCTTCATATTTTTGGCTGATTTAACAGTGCTGGTGGACATCAGGGAGAGATTGATCATTTTCAATGTTTTAGTTTGTTACCAGGTATTTTACTTACTCTTAAATATGCTTCTGCTATTCCTTGACATTGTATTTCACTCTTTGGTGTGATATTTGAATTGGTTCTGCCTATATTTTCTTGATATTTCCAACTGGAATATGCATCGCCTTGCCATGATTTATGATTATTTCAAAGTTAAGCAAAAGAGTGATGTTTCCTGAAGATAGAGAATATTTCAATTTGGTGGAATGTTGTGCTAGTTGTTTGTCTTAGCTTCCTCGCATCTTATTATTGTCATCAAGTCAACCTGCTGGACCCAGAGAGGAAAAATTTTCTTTTTGCCAAACATGCAGATAAACAATTGTCTGCCAGTCGTTGCTAATTCTTTTCCCAACATTAGTTCTCATGTAGAGTAAGCTGTTTTGGTAATCTATGCAACTTAAAAAGTTAATGCTTTTTTTATCCTAGAGTTCTATTGTCTGTGCAACAGGTAGAGTTAGCATACAGTTAAATGTAGATATCCCTGTGGATACTGAGCTTGTAGAACAGTTACAAGAAGGTTGTATATGGTGCCAGGCAAGAGGATCCGCTACCGAAGTGTCAGGCATAGAGGACGTACGAGGATCTTCAGAGAAGGTTCCTATCTGGCAGAGCTTATTTTCTTTTATTCATTTTTTTGCCAGATTAAGTTCCATTATCCTACAGTACAAAATACTATACTCCGTGCTTTTAGTAGCTTAGGATTTCAGTTCTTTGGAGTTTGCAGGTTGGTGTTGCTCAACAATGGTATGATGAATTGGATAATCTTGCCTCTTTGATATCACCACCTGAATCAGAGTTGAATGAGGAAGATGATAGTACAACTTCGGAAGTAGGATTTCAAAATGGAAAAGTTTTCATCGATTGTGTTGTCAATACTAGTCCCGGGACAAGTGAGGTGTGCACTTCAGTTTATATCTTTACTTGTTTTGTTTTGGGTCGTTTGAAAGCAACAGAATCTCTGGCCATGGTTCCGATTTTGCCCTCACATCTTCATTCTTGGCATTGTGCAGGTTATTGTTTATGCGGCACTGTATTTAAAACTGAGAAGAAAGAAAGAATTATTAGAGGATAATCAGGAGATATATGCAGCAAAGATAGCAGATATTTTACACTCAGAGAAAAGTGGAAAGATAGGAAGAGATTCATGCATCCAATTCTTATTAAAATCAAACAGAGATTTGAGAGATCTCATATTTATGAAACCTCTACAAGTGAGTATAAAATTGGATTGCCTTGATCACGAAAAGGCTGAAAACGCAAAAGATATTATCCTAAGAGACTCCAAGGTTGAGGTCAATGTATCGCTTAACTCATAATATTCAGAGTTGCTACCTGCATATTCTTTTGTAACTTCGTAATTTTTTTATTGATTTGTAATGTTGTATGCTTCATCATGGTTATGGATAATGATACATCATGATGTGGCATGAATAATTCGTTCACGTTTTAACTATTAAGATGGTGATTTATGCCTTAAATTTGTAGGAAATGGAAGCATGTTTTCCCTGTTATTCTTCTTTCTTTTTTGTTGTCATTCCATCTGTGCTTTGGAGCAATGGAATCTCCTTATTTTGATGTCCTGTAAAACGCTCATTGGCTTCCGACAATGCCCGTGAAGGAATGATGTTCATTATAATATGAACTACATACAAAAAGCATGAGGTTATGAAGAAGTGCCATGAGGACTTACAATTTCACAAACCCAATTGTTTTTTCTTCTTCACTTTTCAATCGATCCAAACAGTCCGGCACAGTCTCAAGCTTTATTTTCCTAAGGTTGTTTTCTCTTTCATGGTTTAAGCAACCACCAGCAGGCCTTTGTTCTTTTTCTTTGATTAGAAAAATATCACTGCAAAGTACAAACAGAAGAAAAGGAAACACAGAGAAACAGAAAAGTGAATTTTTTTTTAAAAAGAAACAGCAACTTTTCGTTGTCGAAAATGTGAGCCAATTCCTCTATATAAGCTAACTTTGTATGCGGCACTTACCTTAATCTCAGAGGTTATAAATTCGAATACCCTTTTCCCAACACCTCTCTTTTTATCATATAACAGCAAGATGTCTCACCAGGGAAGATGCAGTGCAACTAAAACAGAAAAACCTGCCACTATTTTTCTCCTCTTTCTCTTCCTCATCATTGTGTCTGCTCAAAAAACTACTACGTTCACAGTTGGTGGCAATTCCGGTTGGACTTTTAACGTTGAAAACTGGACAGATGGAAAGAAGTTCAAGGCGGGAGATATACTTGGTAATGCTAGCTAGAACATGCATCATACTTTTTTTTTTCTCTATAAGCAAGATTGTTTTATTCGTTTTATGTGACCAACTTATTTTTATTTTTGTGCAGTTTTCAACTATGATCCATCCTCCCACGATGTGGCAGTTGTTAATGCCAATGAATTTACTAGTTGCAGCGCTTCTTCAAACTCTAAGACATTCAGCACCGGCAAAGATCGAGTCAAATTATCGAAGGGACTCAACTATTTCATCTGCACTGTTCCCGGCCACTGCAATGGGGGAGTGAAGATTTCAGTTAATGCTTCCTAAACCAGTGGGAAAAATAAGTTGAAGGGGAGGGGAGGGAAGGGATGTTTTTCTCTATGTAAGATGGCTTGAGTATTTATTTTTCACAGAATATTGGACTGTATTGTATGAATAAACAATGTGACATTGTGCAGCTTTGGGGCAGTCTTGTCTTGTATCTATATTTAACCGCAGCTAGAAAGATAAAAGAAAGATCCCATTATGTCCAAAAACTCTACAACCGCCAAAAATAATTAAGCAATTTTTTTAAAAGAACTAATAATTAATTAAGCAGATTTGGTTCCCACGTTTTTCTCTTTAAATTAAGACACTCACAACCTCTTTTCTTTTTTCCTTTCCATGCTATGCGGAAACACCAAAAGACATTAACCCATTTTGGTTTCTTGCTGACCTACACTATCCCTTTTTCCCGGGAAAGACAGCAACGTTTTTTTCCCCGGAAAAAAGGACCAACACCTGCATGCCTGGAAGTTGTTGATTCTTTTAGCTTCAGTTTTCAGGTGGTTGTTCTAGAAATTCGAAGTTGGTTGTACTAAAATCTTGTTTTTCTGTCAATGTTTATAACCTCCCTTGTCTTTCTTCTATACCATATGCATTGCAAACCAATCCATTCCATTACACCTTTCTGTTGAGCCTCCTCTTGTGAAAATTGCTTTTCTGATTTTTGGGAAACTTTGTGATCAACTCTTCATCTGCAGAATCTGCAGTTCATATTGAAAACTGTGGATTGAAAAAATTGCAAGGATCATAAAAACTGAGATAATTGCAAGGAAGTTTTAAGATATTTATAAAGTACATGAGATGAGTTGCTTTTCTTGCTTTTCATCCCATGAAAAGAAAGCATATAAAAGATCGGATAGCGGGAGTGCAGGACAATTGCCTACCACTCTTTCTCAAACGGAACACAATGTTGCAGCACAGCCTCGGCCTCCAGCTGGTAAGTCGCATTTTCGCCTTTCTTAATGTGTTTGTTATAAGCACCGTGATTGTTTTCAAGAAGAAAATGATTGTTAAGGCAGCCTTCCTAGCATTGTTAGAACATTGGTTTTTAATATAGTTGCATTTAATTTAAGTCTCCTCTTGTATTTCATATCCATGCCTTTTGTGTGGGAAATAATTATCTGTCTTTATATAAGCAGAAGTTCCTAAACCAAGGCCTACACCACCAGCTGAGAACCAAACGTCACAAACAGGACAAACAGCACAAACAGCTCCAACAGCAAACACTAAGAACGCCAATAAAGAAGCTGTAAACAATAATAATAATAATAATAATATTGCTGCACAAACTTTCACCTTCCGCGAATTGGCGACAGCAACAAAGAACTTCAGGCAAGAATGTCTGATAGGAGAGGGTGGATTTGGAAGAGTTTATAAGGGCAAACTTGAAAAAACAGGACAGGTAAAGTGGCTCTTGGGCCTTGTAGATTCTTCAATGTTTTCAGTGTTAAACTTACTTGAAGGATTGAGTTGTGACCCTTAGGCTCATCTTAATTACTTCAGGTTGTAGCTGTGAAGCAACTTGACAGGAATGGCTTGCAAGGAAACAGAGAGTTCCTTGTCGAGGTGTTGATGTTGAGCCTCTTACACCATGAAAATTTAGTCAATCTTATCGGATATTGCGCTGATGGCGATCAGAGACTTCTGGTGTATGAGTACATGTCTTTGGGATCTCTGGAAGACCATTTATTAGGTACTATACTATGTGTTTGTAAATTTCTTTTTGTCCCATCTTGTGCCCTTCTATGATAAGAGCAAAGAAATTATACATTTTATAGTGCCATGAAAAAAAAAGGAAACTTCTAGTGTTACTTAAAACACAGAAAGATCCCAAAAAATGACCAAGTTTTGAAAACTATAATGCTGTCTGGCTTCTCATGCATTGTATTTTATTTTGCAGATATTCCATCACACAAGAAGCCATTAGATTGGTTCAAAAGAATGAGAATAGCTCTAGGAGCAGCCAAGGGACTAGAATATTTGCACGACAAGGCCAACCCTCCCGTTATCTACCGCGATTTAAAATCTTCAAACATCTTACTAGACGCCGATTTCAATGCAAAACTGTCCGATTTTGGGCTAGCTAAGCTTGGACCTGTTGGAGACAAGACACATGTATCTTCAAGAGTAATGGGTACATATGGTTATTGTGCACCAGAGTACCAAAGAACAGGCCAACTCACTGTCAAGTCAGATGTGTACAGTTTTGGAGTTGTTTTGTTAGAGCTGATCACTGGAAGGAGAGTCATTGACACCACAAGAACAACCAGGGAGCAAAATCTAGTTTCTTGGGTAAATTTAAACTTCCCCTCACATTTTCTTCTTCTAATTCACAAAGTGTCACATGTGTTTTTTTTCTTACAAAAGTTTCTTTTTTGGGTCTTTAACAGGCAGAACCAGTATTTAAGGATCCAAACGGGTACCCGGAACTAGCTGATCCACTTCTCAGAGGAGACTTTCCAATAAGAGCATTGAATCAAGCAGTGGCAGTTGCAGCAATGTGCCTCCATGAGGAAGCATCGGTTCGTCCCTTGATGAGTGATGTGGTGAGTGCTCTTAGTTTCCTTGGGACAGGTCCAGAAACTGCTACCTCACCTATAAGCATGCCCTCTCCATCACCTGATCAAGCCATGTCTAGCATCACCGAGGAGCCTCAGGAGGAAGAAAGCGTGATCGAACGCCAACGCGCCGTGGCAGAAGCCATGGAATGGGGCTCAAGCTCCAGGCACAATGGAGCATCACGATGTGCAAGTACTTCTTCATTTTGAAACTAAGTTTAATGTATCTATATATATACACATCATGTATGTCACAGTGTTGTTTCCACAGAACAAATCATTTCTGTATGAGCCAATGTCGTTGTAACAATGTACTGAGTTGTATATATCCAACAGAGAAGGTGAAGGAACAATAATTTCAAATGTGAGAAATTTTCTCAACTTATGATTTCATCTGTCATTGCTTCCTGGATTTATAGAAACCCTATATGTCACACTCTATCAATGACATAGGCCCTCACCATAAATCCATTTGTACCACATTTATTAAAGTTCACGCCCATAAATCGTAGATGGATCTAGCATCTATGAGAGATGATTTACAAATACAAATTTAGCCATAAAATGTGATATTTGTAGCATTACTTGAGTTCGTAATTAAGTACCCGAGGATTTTTCATTGCGTAAATAGCTGAGGGAAAAACTGCATGTGTATGATCATTGCGTAATTCCATTAATTTCAAATATCAGTGCTGGTTCACATCTCATTCCCTAGGATGAAATGAAACTATGATGTAACCCCTTTGATTAAAGAAAAATTACTTCTCTAAAAAAATTACTGATGAATTACTTATAATTATGACACCAGGATTACAACAAATTCCTTTTCACAAGGCTTTCTGTATGCAGAAATAACATCATAGCTTTAGAGTTTAAAACAGATCAAGTATTTGATAAAATACAAACTAAAAACAGTTCTTCATAGCCTCTCTGATTTTTCATCTGTGTCTCTACTTTCTTCCATGTCTTTTCCCTCTTTCACTTTGATTAGAAAATATAAAAAAATAGACAATTATATTTAAAAAAGAAAAAATATATATACACTCTGGTTTAATATTCTTGGTTTTATTTTTTACTTTTAGTCCAAACTGGGTTGGGTTTGGGCTAAAGATCACAATTTTTCTTCTCATTAAAATAAAAAAGACCATAATTTTTTGAGGAGCTGGGCCTAAATAACTGGGCTGCCTCCAATTTCCTTTGATTGTCTAACGTTGTACGTCTCTGCGTGGGGACTTCACGACCGGTAACCAAGATCAAAATCCAACTCTAGTACAACAAATCCGATAACTCCTCTCTCTCTCTCTCTCTCTCTCTCTCTCTCTCTCTCCTCTCTCTCTGTGAAAAGAACGAACTTCTGAATCCTATGTGATTCTCATGCAGGTACATTTTGCATCTTTTTCAATACGATATATTTGTTACAGTTTATACACTTTTGCAATGCAATGCAAATTGAATTTTTGTTTTTGGGTTCAAATCCTCATTGAGCTTAATTTGATTAAATCTTTCATGTATTGGTAATTTTCTATTTGTTTACATACACAAGACGGGGTTTATTGGGTGTAAAACAAATTCAATTCATATCGTATTGGTATCTTTTCCGTTGTGTCTTGCTGCGAATTAGTGTTCTGGGGTTAATTTTACAAGTTTTATTTCCCTAATTTTTGGTGCTTTTTTGTGGTTTCAGGTAATATCTGGGTTTAATAGTGCCTTGGGCATTGGTTATAATCCTCTGAAAGCACAGGAAGTTTGCTTCTTGGGCTTTTGAAATTCAAGAGCTGATTTTTTAAGCAAGATTTGGGAGCTAATTTGATTTGGTATTAAGTGGAGAGATATGAAAAGTGAAGTTTGGAAGTGGGTTTTAGGTTTGATATATATATTTGCTGTTGCATCTATCTGGATAGCTGCCAGTTTTGTAGTACAGTCTGTTGTAGATGCCGGTGTGTCCCCATTTCTCATCACGTACATGTGCAATTCACTGTTTGTGATCTACATTCCCTTAGTTGAGATTGGAAGGTATTTGGAGGATTCGTGTGGCGGTTTGTGGTTTTGGAAAAGTAAGAAGAGTAGCCCCTTGCAAAGATTAGGAGAGTCAGAGCAAACCACTCTTCTTGAGGAGAGTGATGCAATTGTGAAAATGGATGCGGAAGATGGAGGAGTTAATTTTGGTACAGAAACAGAACCAAAAGTTGTATCATACGAGCTTGTTGGGACTTCAACAACTCGAGACAATGTCAACGAAACTGCTGATAAGCAAGTGGATGAAAAAGGGCGATGGACGCGAACTCGAGTGGCAAAAGTTAGCCTATTGATTTCCCCATTTTGGTTTCTTGCACAGCTCACTTTCAATTTGTCATTGAAGTATACTACAGTTACAGTAAGTATTTTTCAACATTGTATGGCACACCTTGCTTCTTAAATTGGTTCATGTGTTTCATCAATTTGGTATGATTGATTTCTTCTTCTTGTTGCGTGCAGTCAAATACCATCTTAAGCAGTGCATCCAGCCTTTTCACCTTTTTGGTCTCTCTAGCATTCTTAGGTGAGAAATTTACTTTGGTGAAGTTTATTAGTGTTCTTCTTTGCATGGGAGGAACGATAATTGTCAGCCTTGGTGACTCGCAAACTGCTTTAAGTACAATTGCTTCGAACCCTCTACTCGGAGACATACTTGCTCTTGTCTCGGCAGCCTTGTATTCTGTGTATGTTACCCTAATTCGCAAGAAGTTACCGGATGAAGATGATGAAAAAAGTGGCCGTGCCAGTATGGCCCAGTTTCTGGGCTTTCTAGGGCTTTGCAACATTCTTATATTTCTCCCAGTTGCCCTTATACTTCATTTCTCAAAGTTGGAGCCCTTTTATATGCTAACCTGGGAGCAGGTTGGTCTCATTGTTGGCAAAGGTTCGTATTTAACTGTTATATTATATGCTTTGTAACTTGGAGTTACCTGTTCTGATATATACCTTTGTATTTTTTTCTATTTGTCTTTGCATGTATTCTTGGAGTAATGCTAAAGACACCAATCTTAAAATTTTGGATACCAGCTCATATCCCAGGCTAAACCTTATTTATTGTTAACAACTAAAATTGCATGGCAGCATCTTCCTTATCATTTGATGAGTAAACTTTGATAATTGAAACTCAAGTGCTTCTAGTATTATTGATCTTCACACCAACATACTTATGTCTGCCCAGTTCTACATGCAAAGAAATAATTTTAATGCTTTTTTTTTTTTTTCTTCCGGAAGAGGGAGGGGTTGGAATGAATAGCTTATAGTATCCTTTGAGGGAGGGGGTGGAATGAATAGCTTATAGTATCCTTTGAGGGGCAAAACTTTTATTTCATCCAGAACTAGTAAGCTGATATATTAGGTATAGGGTGATTTTACGGCGAGGCAATCTGATAAGATCTTGCATTTATTGCTTGACTACTGTTATAGCTATTGTCTAAAGAAAAGCATTCTGTGAGTTCTTATATTGGTTTGTCATTTATTTGTACATGTAGCTCGTTTGAAATAAACCTTTAGTTACTGAACCCCATAACCTATTGATGATAGGCCGATTTCATTGTGGTCCAATACCGATTTCTCTTTTGCATGATTTTTAGTCCATTATTTTAGGCAAGATATGAGCATAGCTGGCTTGAGACACAGGCATACAGATAGGTCATGTGGAGTTTGATGTTGTGTTTCTAACTTCATCTAAAACCTATACTAAATCATATGGAATTTTATGTGGTGTTTAGGTTTGTTGGATAATGTTCTGAGTGATTATCTATGGGCCAAAGCTGTTCTTCTAACAACGACCACAGTAGCAACAGCCGGTCTAACGATACAGGTTCCGTTGGCGGCAATTGTGGACTCAATGACTGGCCATGCTCCTCATCTTGCTGATTACCTTGGTGCTGTGGCTGTCATGATTGGATTCGCGGGCATAAACATTCCCACTGATGCTTTTAACAAATCAAATGAATCTATGCATGTACTAGAGAAGGAAAATATTGGTCTGACCGATGAAGCTCACAATTCATCAGGCACGCCAGATTCAGCTGCCCCTTCATAGCACGATGAGGTTACTCTGAATGCAAATATATGTTGTTCTATTAGAAATTTTTGTAAATGCAACTACGATAAAAGTTAGTTAATTACATCATTACTGATTGCCTGATATAAAAAGAAGCATTAGTTGCGATACTATTTACTTTAATGTTAGGATTGTCTTTCTCATCCTATCATTCGATAGTAGAAGAAACATTATGTTTCTGGTGGATTTTCTTTGTTCAATTTTACCCAAATGCGATATTCTAAATTACTCCAATTTATGCGATAGGAACACATTGGTGAGGTCAGAACCCGTGTCTTGGTTTTTATTTAGATTTCACGTGTCATTTGGTCACTCGTATAAAAACTTTTCCGTCTCCAAGTAATCATTGAAATTAAAAAATTGTCAAGCCAAAAAATAACACTAAAAATTACAAAGACACTCTGCATTGGCCATCAGAGGAGCCTTACTGACTCAACCTTGACAAGTACCATTGTCGATCGCTTCTCCAAGCAAATTCCTTCATAACAATATATCTTACGATAAATAAAAATTAGAATTCAAATGGTGGGAGAATGAGTCCCCAGTCCCCGTTAAGAAGCAAATTGGACAGCAGCTTCCCAGAAATAATTGCCAAATCCAAATGACCAACCCTGAAACAAATAGTAAGACTTGCATCCTTACATCTGTTAACTCTGCGACACCGTTGAACTTTCATGACCATATCTCTGCATCACTCTTCTTGTTGCAAGTGCTGCAGCCTCGCTTGCACGGAATGTTCCACTTGCCATGATTGCAGCAAATTCAGCAGAGATTTCCTCTTGCACCTTACTTCGGGCGTCCCCAAGAGGATCTACAACCCCATTGGCAGGTTTGACAGCACTCTGTGATGTTCTCCGTTCCTCCGACTTGGTGAGCTGCCGCCCTCCAGATTTCGATTTAGCACCAACCTCGGTGTTAGAACTACTACTCAAGGGTTTCATGACATTCGTTGTTGGTTGAACCACTGGGGGCCTGAATTGTGGAGCTTGAGGAGCAGCACCACTTTTCAGTGTTGCTTCCAAATTCTGTATCATGGGCACTGCAAAAGAAAGTAAGAGGGGTCATTCAGAGAAGGCTTGCATTATTGAACCACAGTTCCATATTAACAATCCACCCAACCTTCCTTTCCATTAAAACTCATTATCTTGAATTCTCTCTCTTTAATCTTAAATTCCAAAACCAAACACACCAAACATGGAAGATTCTGAGTTTACTTATCTGTATCACTAAAATATAAAAAATGCTACTTCAAACAAAGGAAATCCATATAACGAAGTATTAACTAATGATAGGCAAAAACAGACAGAAAATAAACATTACTTACAAATAAGAGCACCCATTGGACTGCCCATAACTTCATTAGGGAGCTCCAGAATATAGTCTGGAACGGTTGCACCCACCAAAAACTGAGCAACCTCATTGCTAAAGTTGTTGCAATTGTGATTAAGTAAACTATAGGTTTCAGCAGTATACCGGGGACTGATTTCCTGCAAATACATCTCAAATACATCCTTGGGCACATGTGTGACACCCAATTCTACCACACGTATTGGTGTCCCATATGGTGTCGATCCAGCAGAAGCATGCTGGATTCCTCCCCCAAAATAGTACTCATTACCATAAACCACAACTCCTGTGTGCCTGTATTAAAAATTAACAATGAAGACTTGAAACCAATGCAAATGCCTTGCTAAGAAAAACTGGAAATAACAGTACTTCCTCAAATCAACGCACTCCACACTTGTATCCAATGAAAAAAAAAAAACACTTACCATATGCCCTCGATGGCTTTCCCCAAGAAAGCCATGGACATCTGCCTAGCTAGTCCTTGGCTTAGATCATATACATTCAAAGTGACCTTGTGACCCTCCTGCAACCAAGTTTTAATATATTAATTGCAAACCCAAAAAGAAATAAACATGGGGAAAATAACAAAAAACATTACTATACAATAAAAAAGAAAAATACACACCTCTGCCATCTCTTGCCGTTCAATATAAAAAATGCTCAGTTGAAGAAGATGTAGGGTACTGAATTAATCAAGATCACCTATGCAAACAACACTCGTAAGAATAACCAACAAAAATAAAAAGAGTAGGGAAATTTAAGGGGGGAAACAACGCATTCCGTTCTGTGCAGCTAAAGCAAACAAAGACGTGTCCTACTCGACTCTCAAATCGGGCACTTCAAAGCCCAAGACGAACGTAAACATGCCCCAAATCCTATTGCACACTTAAATTTACAAGTCCGAAAAAGGAAAATCCTAAACTACGCAAAAAAAAAAAATACCAATTTTTAACATTTAAGCAGCATTCAAATAGGCTCCATACAGAATTCAACAACACAACCAAATAATTGCAGCTACATTGTAAGAATTTGATCAATTACTTTACAAATCATTGAAAGAAACGACAAAAGTCCTGAACTTTACCTCCAAAGAAGACCTTTTCAATGTTCAAATTCCACAATACCACAAAATTAACCTTATCATTAAATATCACACAGATCAAACACAAAACCCCAAATTCCACACAAAATTTCCGAACTTTCGGCGCAAGAAAAAGCTCTGCTTAAAAAATTTCTACAATTCTCGACAAAGTTCAGAAATTTATCATTAGAAGTGCATTAGACAGAGCAAATCAAATTGAACTACTCACAGGCTGATCGATTAGGTTTCGAGCTGTGCTTTGAGAGAGGGAGAGAGGGAGAGAGAGAGAGAGAGAGAGAGAGAGAGAGAGAGAGAGAGAGAGAGAGAGAGAGAGAGAGAGAGAGCGTACCTAAGCGCGAAGACACGAAGAAAGTTCTCCTCTCGGAATTGTGCAAAACAAATTAAGAAACTTGGTTCGGTCCCCTTTAAATACTTGCTTGCCCCAACCAATTGGGACGATAATTTGGATTCCGTTCACTTCTATGACTTTCTAGAACCTACTAACCACTTACCTCTCGCCACGTGGATTCTCATTCAAACCCCACGCTCTCTCTAGAAAATATTTAGTTTACTTTTTGGCGCGACCTCTCGTTTAACTCTAACTAATTGACCAAAACGACTTCTTCTTATATATATTTGATTTGCGTAGCTTGAAAATTTATATCTTAGTTACTTTTTTATTTTTTATTTTTTATTAACCTTCGAATATTAGTTTTCCAATAACTAATGTTGATGTTATTGGCCTTCTACCATATTTTGAGGTGAAGATAGTGTCTCTTCTTTTTTGTCAAGGTAATAATGCCATGAACAAATGTTCAAGAGAAAAGGTTTGTCAAGATAATTTTTCACTCACATTTCACGTTAGTCATTCGCTAATTATTATAAAAGATTTATTATATAATATAAAATAAACAAAAGAATAATATCTTATTCGAACATCTCAAAGGATAATGTGGAAAATACTCGTCCTATTATATTGTTTGTATACAATATGCATTTGACGTTTCACACATTAGTCACGTCATAAGTCATTACGAAAGATTCATTGTATACCACAAATCTGAAGAAGAATATATTTATATGAGCATATAAAGTCGTTCATATTCCAAAACCAATATCGTAGCGTAACAAATTTTACCACTTAATTATACTCTTTTAAGCATCAAATGGTCCACAAGAATATTCTTTCACATAAAAATATGACAACTCGAAAAATCTTACCACTTGACCACATTCTTAAGAACATCAAGCACTTTCAATCAAACATATGCTGTCATAGAATCTCCCTCGTCGCATTGTTGATCAAGTTGAGATTCAACTCCTACTTAATCACATTGTTTGAACAAATTGTTGATCAAATAGTTCTTATGTCGTTTAACGGGAAACTCGTTACACGTAATATTCAATCACGGGCCCCACAACCGAGCAAAAGAACGCGCCGAAACGCACCAAAACGTCATCACTTTAAGCACGAGCCAAACTCCGAACCTCGTCCCTACAACAAAAAATTCACACAAACGTTACTACAAAGCCTCAGCTTCGGCTCCGAACCTAATAAGCACCCTCCGTTAATGTCTCTGGTCGCGATTCTCTCTCTGTTTTCTTTTTCTTTTTCTTTTTCTTTTTCACTGTTAAAAGCTCGAAGGCCCTTCTTCTACTTCAGTTACACTCAAGAAAGAGTCCATTTATTTTCTCGGAAAAAAAGGGAGATCATAGAAAAAAAATTCACACTCTTTTAAGTGAATTAAGCACGTAAGGTTTCAGATCACTGTCACTGTCACGAAATTTCAATTCATTTTAAGGAGAAGATGGTCGTCAGCTAAATCTTTGCTGAATTTTTTTTCTGTAGTTTTTCTTTTTTTTGGTTGATGAAGTTTGTGTTCGGGTTTATGAGGTGGAGATCTGGTGGAATGGTACTGTAGGCGTTGATCCGTTGTTGCACTGGTATGGTTTCAGCTGAATTTCTATGAGAACTGTTGGAATTCTGTGGTTTTGGTTATGAGTTTTGCTCTGTTTGGTTGCTCTGAAACCCGAGGATTATGGAGGGAAAAGTTCGTGAAGTTGTGCATTATATGATTTATTTTTCTTTTGGTTAATTAAAAAATTTCTGTGGAGTTCATACAGATGATTTGAAGTTCGAGTCATAATCGAGCTAATAATTGTGAAATAATAAACTACAACGGTTGAATTTCCATTTTCTTTTTCGGGTTTTTTGGGAACCAAACAGAATTTATCCTCTCTTTGTTTTTTTCTTTGTTTTACACAAATGAATGATCATTTAATTTACCTTGATGAGGGGATACTGAAGCTGTGGGTGGTGATATATAATTGCAGGCCGAACAGTGGTTGCTCGTGGTTCATTTGTTTGGAGTTATTTAATAAAGGTAAAACATGGCACAGAGCAATTGGGAAGCTGATAAGATGTAAGTGTTGCATTAATCAATTTTTTTGATTTTCTATCTGCTTGTAATTTTCTATATGATAATTTGTTCCTGGGTGTTGTTTCTTTCCTTTTACTGTTGTGAATTGATCATCAGTTTGATATTTACCCAGTTATTGATTTGCTTTTCTGCTACAGGCTTGATGTTTATATTCATGATTATCTGTTGAAAAGAAAATTGATTGCTTCCGCAAACGCATTTATGACTGAAGGGAAGGTTGCTACAGATCCAGTAGGTAATGTTGTCAGTTTCTAATTCATTCGCTATCAGCTTACTGATTATGTGATTTTGAAGATTCCACTTAGCATGCATTTGCAGAACGTCATTTTATATCATGGTTTATGGTTTATGGCCACTGCGACAGCATGATTTGATAGTATATGTTTTTTTCTTTTCAAAAGTAGATTTTGGTGTGCATGTCTTATAGTATATATGTTGGGATTTTCTAGAGAGTAAACCTGTTTTAGATTTGAATGTGCAGCAATTGATGCACCAGGAGGATTCCTGTTTGAATGGTGGTCTGTTTTCTGGGACATATTCATTGCAAGGACAAATGAGAAGCACTCAGAGGCTGCTGCAGCTTACATTGAGGTTTCTTCATATATTTAGATTTTCATATTTTCTCAACAACAAAAAATTACTGTTTGGGTTTTTTTTTTTCCTGAATATGTTTTCATGAAATTAAGGTACAGAAAATTAAGGCAAGGGAGCAACAACAGCTACAGATGCAGCAGCTGCAGCTATTGCAGCAGCGCAATGCTCAGTTACAGCGTAGGGATCCTAATCATCCTGCTCTGGGTGGTTCTATAAATGCTATAAACTCTGAGGGAGTAATGGGGCAACCCTCAGCCAGTGTGCTAGCCATGAAAATGTATGAAGAGCGTATGAAGCACCCTCACTCGATGGATTCGGAGACATCCCCTACGCTTATTGATGCCAATAGAATGGCCCTACTCAAATCAGCTGCAAATCCACAAGGGTAAATTGTCCTCTGTTTTTGCAGTTATTTGAGCTTTATTTTTCCCTTCATTTCATTTGCCTGGAAAGAATGGGTCGTTCATCTGTTTGGTTCTTGTTGATTCAGCCAGTTGGTACAAAGCAATTCTGGGAACATGCCAGCTGCTTTGCAGCAAATCCAGGGTCGAACTCCTTCAACCACTGTAACTACTCAGACTACCTTTACTCTCCATGCATGTTTCTTTTTTTCAACTTTATTATATTCTGGTTTCTTTGCCTCTTTTTTTCTAGCATACTGAGCAATTTAATGCGTGGACTTGTGGAGATTGTAGGACATCAAAAGCGAAGTTAACTTGGGTGCAACTCAGAAAAGTTTGCCTATGGATCCTTCATCAATTTATGGACAAGCAATTTTACAGTCGAAATCTGGCTTGGGTGGTGCAGGTGACAATACTTGACCCTATCTTTCTCAGATATGGCCCCACATGTTGGGAATAATGTAATTGTGCTTAGAAATTTTACAAATGAAATCTTCCTTTCGTCCTTCAGGACTGAGTCAAGGTATTACGGGTCTTCCTTTGAAGGGTTGGCCTCTAACTGTAAGTTATATATGGTTTTTTCTTCTTGGTTGTTTCTTGTTTCTATTGTGAGTTTAACTCTTTGTTGTGATAACTGTTCCATAATGCAGGGAATTGACCAATTACGACAAAACTTGGGTGTACAAGTACAGAAGCCAAATCTTCATACCCAAAATCAGTTCCTTTTGGCATCTCAACAACAGCAAATCTTGGCACAGGCTCAGGCACAAAGTAACCTTGGAAATTCAACGAACTACGGAGATATGGATCCTCGTAGATTTTTGCCCAGGGGTAGTTTGAATGCAAAAGATGGTCAAGCTACTAGGAATGATGGATCTATCTGCTCTCCAGTGCTATCAAGTTCACCAAAGGTAACCTTTCTAATGTCATAGATTCGTCTCATGAGGATTAGGATTCAAAGTACGCATACACAGAGAGATTAGAAACTTTGTTATTTTACCTTCTTACATTATTTATGTTAGTCGATTACCTTTATGGTTTTGGTATGTGACGTATTTGCCCTATAATGATTAAGAAGTTATGTATTCTATGTCGTTATTGCCCCAGAATATGAAACTTCAGGAGCTTACAAATATAAATCAGGTGACTGTACACTAATCACTATTTCTTTCTTTGTGTTAACAGCCCCAAAAGACGGAAAGAGCATATTGAACCAGTTTTTAGTATTAGGGTTTTAGAGTTTAGGATACTGTTAAATCTATTGTCCTTGATGCTTATGCACCATTTTCTGCAAAATTTGCCTTTTAGGCATTTTATGACATTTTCACTGGTTTGACAGTCTTTGTTTCTTTTGATTTTTTTATATTTAATGTTTTAAAAAACATTGATTCTTTGCAAGGTTCAAAATATCTTAGGCGTTGTTGGTTTTCAACAGATAAAAATGGCCCAGATGCAACACTCTTCCTCCCAACAGCATGAACAATTGCAACAGCAGCAACTGCAACAGGTTGTGCATAGTTATGCAGAACTAAACTTTGTACTTTTTCCATCAGCCCTTGGTTACGGATTCAAGTTTGGGCAAGGAAAATTATTGCTTTATTTAGTTTTTGAGCTTATTACTAAACTTGAGCTGTTTCACAGAACCAAATTTATAGACAAGGATGATATGATTCCTGCTACCATCTTATTCCTTTTCAATTAGGACCTGATATTTAGATAAGCTGATCAGCATCTTCTGCCATTTTTTTCCCTGCAGAATAACAGAAAAAGGAAACAACACTCTTCTTCTGGACCTGCCAACAGCACCGGCACAGGAAACACTGTTGGCCCTTCACCTAGTTCTCCCGCATCAACTCACACACCTGGTGATGGAATTAACACAGCCAGTAGTCTGCAGCATGTTAACAGCATACCAAAAAGCTTGATGATGTATGGTCCAGAAGGAACAGGAGGCCTTCCTTCGTCTTCCAATTTACTGGTATGCTCACTTTAAAATATGGATGTGAATGGCATACAGTTTACTTACGGGATATGTGGAAGTACACATATTTGGGTTGGTTTCTAATATGCTGCTGCTTCTTATTTTAATGGAAAGAACTGTGCTGTTTTTCATATTCGTACTTGTGATATTTGATTCTTTCCCAAATATGGGTATAGTACTTGAGCTATCAATTTTAAGTATAAACTTTGTCAAGATTTTCCAAAAAAACCTTTGAAATCAGTCAACTTTGCAAAATGCTTGGTTTGATCGTTGAGCAATCGTTGTTATCAATAAGTTTTGAGTATCAAATTTTTTTGATATTTTATGGATGTGGAAACGAGGAAGATAGGTGGAATGATTCTACTTCTAAGAGCATTTTTTCATAGTGCAGGATGACATAGAACGATTTGGAGATGTTGGTTCTTTAGAAGATAATGTGGAATCATTTTTGTCACATGATGGGGAAAACATGAGGGATCTATATGGAACACTAAAGCAGAGTCCTGCAGGGCACCATAAAGAGTGTTCTAAAGGTAACTTGATATTATATACATTGTATCTTCTGGGGAATTGGAAAAAATTTCTTCATTCTTCTTAAGCCGTGGCCACATTCTCCTATTCAGGTTTTACATTTGGTGAAGTTGGTTGCATACGGACCAGAAACAGCAAAGTTACTTGCTGTCACTTTTCTTCAGACGGGAAGCTGCTGGCTAGCGCTGGACATGACAAAAAGGTATATACACAGTATAACAATGCATGCCTAGTTTCTATCAAGGTCAAAAACACTGTTTCAAACAAGCAGTGTATGCCTGCACATGTTTGAAGGAATGGAGAGGTCAAGCTAACATACATGTTAGAAACTGCTGGTTCAGTTGATGATATAGTTATTTTTATGCATGCAAGGAAATGGTATAATTGATTTTGGAGCTTAAAAGAATGAGAATAATTAGTATTTGTTATATATATCAGGTGACACTCTGGAACATGGATACCCTGCAGACAGAGAGTACTCCCGAAGAGCACAAGTTAGTCATAACAGATGTTCGTTTTAGACCAAATTCATCCCAGCTGGCAACAGCTTCAGTTGACAAATCTGTGCGATTATGGGATGCAGCCAATGTAATTGTCTTTGATCTCTTTTATGCATTGTCTGCTTCAACTGACACAATAGGGGTGTACCTAACAGAAATTAATATTTCTTTAGCGTAGTTCTAGCCTTTAGATGTCTGGTTTTACATGCTATGTTGTATGAGATGTGAAGTTTGTTTAATTCGTATCCACTTTCATTATACTATTATTGCTGACCTATTTATATTTTGTGGCAGCCAAACTATTGTTTACAAGCATATACAGGGCACAACTCACCTATCATGTCCCTTGACTTCCACCCTAAGAAGACGGACTTATTTTGTTTCTGTGATCATGACAATGAAATTCACTACTGGAATATCAACCCATTCTCCTGTACTCATAATTCCAAGGTTTGTAAATCTTTCTGATCTCATTCTTCTAAATTTACATTTTTTTTTTATTTGTATGAAAACTACATTGATCACCCGAAAAATTGTCTCTATTGTTTTGGATAGGGAGGTACTGCACAAGTGAGATTTCAACCAAGAACTGGACAACTGCTGGCAGCAGCATCAGATAAAATGGTTTCCGTCTTTGATGTCGAAACTGACAGGCAAACACACTCATTACAGGTACGATGCCTGTAAATATGGGGTTTACTAATTTATATTCTGATTGGAAATGTTGGTTTGTTGCTTTAGGAACAAGTAATTAGATCTCATTAGTTATATGATTTAACTCATCATCCTCATTCTCAGGGACACTCTGAAATGGTAAACTACATTTGTTGGGATGCAAATGGAGACTATCTGGCATCTGTCAGTCAGAACTTGGTGAAGATTTGGTCGTTAGCTTCAAGTGAGTGTATTCAGGAGCTTGGCTCTAACGGCAACCAGTTTCATTCTTGTGTTTTTCACCCAAGTTATTCAACTCTCTTGGCCATTGGAGGAATCTCGGTAAATTCTTTAAACTCTTCTATGTGAGTGAGCCATCTTATCATGTAAAAAGCCGATTTATTGCTAATAGTTGCTTTTATGCTTGCGAGCTAGTCTTTGGAGCTGTGGAACACGGTTGAGAACAAGAGAATGACAATTTCGGCACACGAGAATATAATCTCAGCTCTTGCGCAGTCACCCGACACTGGAATGGTTGCATCTGCAAGTCACGACAGCTCCGTCAAGCTATGGAAGTAAATTTAAGTACTATGGTGGTAACATCTTATAACCTCGATTCAGAAATCCGGAAGGGGAAACTCAGTGGCAGATGTTTCGAGTTCATATATATGCAGGTGTTTTCAAGTATGGTAAATAGTTTTATAGACAGGGTTTCTCAAAGTATTAATATCATATAGTAATTATATCTAAGATCCTAGTAGAAAAACTCTTTTTTCTTTGTTCCCGTCGGGTTAGGTCTTTTGTCTAATGTAATTTCTTAAGTTTAGTTTCTATGGTTAAATGATTTGTGTGCCTGTTTTTATGGGTGTTTTATCTTTATTAGGAAAAATCTTGCAATACCATTGTAATTGTCAAACAATTAACTTAATAACAAAAAGTGTCATAAATCTCTCACTAAATTAACGAGCCCGGCTATCAAATTAAAACCATAATCTCTAGGAAAATACTTTCCTCCTACATTTCTGACAAGGAAATATTTTTGTTCCCTACCTTAACTTAAGATGTACATTTATCACTCTTTTCAACACTTGACACATGTTCATTGACATAATCATGGTTAACTCTTTAATTTGTATTTATGAAACTATGGTTATATCAGTAGACATATTTTAAATGTTAATAAGGGTGGTGAGGGTACACTTTGAGTTAAAGTGGTAAGCAAAAATGTTCTATTTCTGTCAATAGCAGTGTGACGTGTGCATAAGTACTTTTTTTCTTTGTATTTTTGATGAATTATTTTTGCATATATGTCAAATGGTGATTCACAGGAAGGAGTATCTCTTTACATGAATTGAGGCAAGAATGTCATTTTGTTTAGGGGATCGAATTTTTATTTTACTGTTTGTAATATTATCTAATGATGCATCTTCCTTCAAATGTGGTTGAATACAAAAGCAAGCATGACTACAAGATCTTTTTTCTTCTCTCTGTCTGAGACCACAATATCAGACAAAATGATAAATAAAATTTTAAATTTACAAAAAAAAAAAAAAAAAAAAAAAAAATGGCAACAAGACAACGTCGACGTAGATAGGTGTCATGTCAACTTCGATGGTGATGGTTGTTATGTCTTTGTGGTGGGGTTGCGAATCAAGATTGAAATGAAACCGTTATCTCTTATTACCAATCATAGCTTAGATTAGACCTAAGAATCTCAAATTACTTTTCTTTTCTGTCTAAATTATTGTTTTGTTTCTTAACGTATTCCCTTGTGCTCAAGACTTTTTCTACAGCACGTGCATCTTAATTTCTTATTTTTATCTAAAATTTACACATAAAACTATGGGGACAAACAACATCAATAAATCGAATTCCTTGCACTTGCATGCCTAACACGGCAAAATTATCTTGAACACAATTGTTACATACAACTCCTTTCACGCATTTAACCCTAATTTACCGTTGCATTTTACAATAATGAAGTTATACACAACAGTTGTATGCAAGAATTTTGACAATATAGCCCAACTCAAAATTGCAATATCTATAATCACAATGTGTGGTGCGATTGGTAAACTGTCACATTCAACTAACAAGCTATCTGGTACCTCAATGGCAGGGGTTTGAAACCCTATAAAAGTACTTTGAGACAAGGGACAAGCAGAACTCCGAGCCGGGATTAATCTCACCCTTTGAGTGTGGGGTCACCTCGTGGTATTTATCACAAAAAATTGCAACCTCTATCACCTTCCCTACAACACGGTGTATCAAATATGAGTATATGGTCTCTTGTAACAATTTACGCATTCGATGCGCGTGCATTTTTTAACACATGTCTAAATAACATTGCATATAACTGGTATAAACGACTGATCTCGTGCTTTCGATCCCTCGAATACCAGTTGTATACGACAAGAACAACCACCGTTTTATGGGTACACCGAGCACTTCCACAACAACCACACAATCCTTCCAACTAATTAGTTACCGCCATATTTTAGACGTGACGTTTAACAGAGGAAGCTAACAAATCTGTGTGTGTAGAATCTTCACACCTTCATTGCCTCCTCTGCTTCTCTCTGTCTCTCTCTCTCTCTCTCTCTCTCTACCAACTCTAGGGTTTCGCAGCGCTAGCCACCAAATCTATTCAATGGACGACAATCAAATTTCACTCGGCGATGAACAGGAGGAAATCCCCGATTCCTTCATCTGCTGCGTTTGTTTGTAAGTATCCCAAATCTATACACTTCTGAGCAATTTGCTGTGTAAATACAATTGCGTTTGCTTATGCTGATTTCTGTGCATTTTTGTTTTTTGGACGGTGCAGGGATCTTCTTTACAAGCCTATAGTGCTCTGTAAGTCGGCATACTTGGTTGCTTAAATTTCATGAACATGAGTCACCAACAACACACACGAACACCCAAGTCTAGGCCTACTGCAAACTCACATATATCGTACCATCAAACAATTTTGATTATTTGATTGTTTTTGTTTATGTATTTTTATTGTGGGTTGCAGCTTGTGGTCACGTTTCGTGTTTCTGGTGTGTGCACAGATCGATGAGCAGTCTAGGCCAATCTCAATGTCCGCTTTGTAGGCATGAGTATAATCATTTTCCAACCATCTGTCAAATGTTTTATTTTTTGCTACTCAAGAAGTACCCTGTTGCCTATAAGAGAAGGGAATTGCAAATTCTTGGTATGCTCTGCTTCATTTTTTTATCCTCTTAAACTTCTTCTTATTATCTTGTTCTATTCTTCTTGGCTTCAATTGTTCTAACGATCATATTTGCTTTCACTTCGGTGAGTTTTCATAAAATTCTGATTGCGTTTATTGTTACCTTTGAATGTTGCAGAGGAAGAGAAGAGAAGTGGCTGCTTCTCGCCGCAGTTAGATGCACATGGATGCCGCTCACAAGCAAGTCAAGAATTACATATTCAGAATAATGGCACAGCTGGTCCTAAGCAAACCCATGGTGGAGATTATGAGGGAATTGGGAATGTTACCGATGGAGAAAAGAATTCCCTGTTAAACACGGATAGAGGGAGTGGCGACCGGATTTCAGTTGCTGATGTGATATGTGCCGCGTGCAAGCAACTGTCATTTCATCCTGTGGTTCTTAACTGTGGCCATGGTACGTTGAACCCTCAAATTTATTATATGTTATCAGGTTTCAGTCCTCTGTTCTGAGTGCAGTTATTCTAATATTTTTTTTTTTCACTGTACAGTATATTGTGAAAGTTGCATTGTTAAACCAGATGAACAGATGCATAGATGTAACGTTTGTCAAAGTTCTCATCCATCAGGATTTCCAAAAGTTTGTTTGGTGCTTGGACACTTTCTGGAGGAGCAATTTCCAAAAGAATACGCACTCAGAAGAGATGCTGTACGGCTTAAACAAGCTGATTCCAGACATGAGAACCCAAATGCTTGTAAGTCCAATAATGCTCAATTCCATTTGATTCTGATGATTAAGTTTATTAGATATAGAATCATGCATCGGTTACGCATGATTCATAGTACTTGTGCGGTTTAATTTTAGTTTAATTTAATATAGCATTTGAAAATAGATGAAGAAGAGTTTATATGCTTTGCCCCTAGTGTTCCTTAGGCATCCTAGGCTTAGAGTTGCATCAATAATACTGAGAGCATGTAGTTTATGAATAACCTCTCAAAATCTTATTTGCTACCAGATTGGAAGTATTACATCAATTTACATAGGTTGCTACTTTTCTTGGATGGTTATTTCACTAACAAAGCTAAATTACAAACCTATAAATATGATTAATGGAAGATTTTTGACCTTCACTGCTCAACAAGCAATATACATAAAAGGTTCCCAACTTGTTTAATCAAGGCTTGAAATTATCAAATACCTCAGAAACTAAATTGCTTTTGTCACTTTCGCCTTAGTATCAACCATAGAATGAGACACAAAAATTGTACCTGGGTTTGATGTTGCTGATATATATCTTATGATTGAGCTTATTTGCTATACTGCTGTAGTGCTATGGTGTGAATTCGTCATATCTTACATTTTCCAGTTATATTGTTGGTGTATCATCGCAGGTGCAACAAAAGCTGATACGCAAAGAAAGAAGTTATCACCATGGTCTGACCCAGTTCACATAAGATTTGGTTGTGATTCTTGTGGGGTAAATTTCTAACTCTCCCTTTCCCTGAACATGTATGCTTCGATTTAGTGGCATGACATGTCTGCTCAATACATTTTCAAAACATCTTTTTCGCTTTATTGTTCATGTGTTTGTGGCGATGCAATGTGGACATTTAAACTTTAAACCAATCTTTTGGACGAGATGTTGATACATGCTAAAACTGTTTGGACTAAATATGTATTAATTCATTTTCTGTTATGTTAAGCGTGTGTTAAGTGGGCATAATATTCTCACTGCAGACCTGCAACTTTGACATTGTGATAATATAAGATCCAATGATCTTATAACATTTCTTGAAAGAAAAAAAAAAGAAGATCATATAACATTTCAATTCTCGTGGAAGTACTTAGACATTTTCGTTTATATTTGCTTTACGTTTGCGTAAAATGGGAGGTTGATTAGATCAGTCTTTCTCTTCTGTTTTTCCCCTGCTCATTGTCACCGTATATAAAGTTTACGCAGCTCAGTAACATCTTGGTTTTTGTCTGCAGATGTTTCCCATCATTGGGGATAGATACAATTGCTTAGATTGTTTCGAGAAAAAAGGATTCGACCTTTGCAGCCATTGTTATAACACCAATTCTAAGCTTCCAGGTCGATTTAATCAGCAGCATACACCGGAACACAGGTTTAAGCTTGTACGCAAGGACTCGATTCGTAATCAGTTAAAGCTAGTGATCGGAGACATAGATGATATTTCTCTTGCTCTCATTATCGCTAGTATTAGTTCAGAAGGAACCATTTCTCCTGATGCTCAGGAAAATGCCGAGAATAGATCAGCTGTCCATGCTCCCTCCACTAGTAGTGGAGACGAACAAGATGAGTCTTTAACCTCAGATTGAGAAATGATTAAAACCCAGCAAAACCGCAGCTTAGTAGTTACGTATTTAAATTTAGAGTTTTGGAATACAGTAGTGTTTGTTGAAAATGCTGTGCTTCCCCAGTGTTAATAAATTTCTGTTTAGGGTTTATATCAAGAAGCATGATTGTACAGTTTTAGAACTTCGGTTGGTCTATACAACATTCAGTCATATGTATGGCATTTAGAAAATGTATTTCTTATAAGTGTACGTAAATTTATGCAAATAGATGAAATTTCTAGTTGTAGTCCAACAAAAACGACAGTAATTGGTTTCAAAATTCTGTATTATTGGGGAAGGGATTCGAACACACAACATCGCGGCCGACTATTCTTACAAATTTAGTTAGTTTTCAAGGGTAACGGTTTTTTTTTAATGAGCTGGGGGGTAAGTAGGGGTGGCAATTTCGGACACGACCCGATACACGACTCGAAACCCGCACGAGAAATTAGCGGGTTCAACCCGCACGATAAAAAAACAGGTCAATTTCGGGTCAACCCGTTCTGACCTCGTGTCACGGGTCGTGTCAACCCGTGTACAACCCGCTAACCCACTAAAAAATAAAGACAAATGGAGATTTCAAAACACACACAAGGGGTTTCGAACTCCTACCATCTTCATTTTTCTCAAACACCTTATCCACCATGCTACAAACAATTTTGTGATTTTATAGTATACCTTTTGATATTTATAATGTTTCTTTTTCTTTTGTGTTTTCCTTTCTTTTCGGTCTCTCTTCTCCTCTTTTTTTTCTTTTTTTTCTTTTTTTTTTCGTTCTTTCTTCTTTCTCCCTTTTTTTCTTCTTCTCTCTTTTCCTTTCCTCTTCTCTCCTTTTTTTTCTTCTTTCTTTTCTTTCTCTTTAGTTTTCTCTCATCTTTCTTTTCTCTTTCTTTCTTTCCTTCAATCTTCTCTCCTCTCTCTCTCTCTCTCTCTCTCTCTCTCTCTCTCTCTCTCTCTATTTTTCTTTCTTTCTTTTCCTTCTCTCTTCTCTCATCTCTCTATCTTTTTTTTTTCTTTCTTTTCCTTATATTTTCTCTACTCTCTCTGTTTTTTTTAATTTAAATTTTTTCGGTTGTGGGTTTTGTAACATGCATGTTATTATTTATGAACCCGTTACACGACTCGAAACCCGCACGATAAAAGACGACCCGAACCCGACACGACACGTTTATTAAATGGGTTGGGTTCGGGTTGAGCATTCTTGACACGTTTATTATTCCGACACGACACGAACCCGACACGACACGACCCATTGCCAGCCCTAGGGGTAAGAACCCCAAACAAACACCACAACTACTTAACACAAACTAAACGAGGTCGAGTCAATCCGAACTAATCATCCATTAGGATAAATTACAACACAATTTTTTTTTAAATGCACTAGAAGAGAAGGCCATAAGTTGAATGAGTGGCTACAGGTCGGGCCACACATCTACCGACGGAGCCCGTTGAAATTACGTGTCAGTGACAGAAATAAGGGACCCGTGAGAAGGAAGAGCCACCTGCCCTCTGATTGGCTGGGAGGGTCACTGTAGTTGCTGAGTGTCAGTGCGTGATTGCTCCTCCGACTGTCACCACCAGCCTCCTCGGAAACCGCGGTTTACGCAAGCTGTGATATTACGCGATATTTTATTTTATCTTTTCTGGGTTACATATCATGCGATATTTTACACCCGTGATGAATGAAAGGCAAAATGGGCACCTGAAGAGAGAGAGAAGCGGGAGGACGTGAAAAAACGATTGAAAATAGTTTTGGAGATGTGAGTGAGAGAGGGAGTGATGATTGGGTAGAGCAGTCCACTCGTTGGCCACCTGTACGGCAGTTGGCCCCCCTAGGGAAAGAATAACAGAGCCCGGTGGAAAAAAGGTTAAAAATCAGAGGGAACGGACGCAGTGAAATTTGTGTCATCAATGGACTACTCTGGTTTGGGGTTTTTAGGAGATTCCCCTTGGAAGTTTGAACAATAATAGTTTAAAGGGTCTTGGGGAACAAGTAAATTCCATTAGCTTCCACTTGTGCTACTTAGGGGAATGCTTAGGGTCGATAACGGGCGTTGGCGCATCACTTAATTCTAACCGTTGATGTATGCGAGAGTAATTTATAGGATTCACATGTATTTACGATTAAAAGTTACTCACAAATGTCACATAACAAGTCTCATATAACATTGTCTAATAGAGTGTTTGATTTTCATTTTTTCTCTCACCATTAACTTAACAACTTTCATACCTAGTGTTCGGTTGGTCTTTGAAATGACCTTAAAATTTGGCATTCATTGGATTTTCAAGTTGAAAAAAATACAAATAAAATTTACAACTTTTCATACTTTACCCTCCGACTCTTTCCACATTTTGTTTTGCTATCTTAGTTCAAATTTTAAGAGCTTTGCTTCGTATGTAAACGACTATATATCATTACTATGTAAAAAAATCGCATACATTAACGATGGACAATTATTTATATATAAGCAAATATCTACAAACATTTGTGTGGATAAAAGTAAGAAGTATATTCAATATGAAAGTGTTGGTAGGTGGGGTCTTTCGATAATTTGATTCTGCATTAGCTTCTCTTCTTTTTTTTTTTTTAATAATTAAAAAAAGTAAGTCAAAAAAATAAATTGGCATTTGATTGTGAGGTGGACCGGTAGCTGCATTCTGATTGCACCAATGAGATGACGGAGTTTTGGCGGGAAATTTTGGGAGGAAATAAAAAGATTCCATTACGATGCCGGTACTACCATTTTAAGGAATTAAATTGAGGTTGATGGCATTGGTGTTTGCGCTTAAACACACAAATTTTTGTACTAAAAACTAAAAAGCCATAAATTCGGGGGAAAAGTTTAATTTATTAATCCAAAATAAAACCATAAAGCCAATGCCAAATCAACATCATCATGTTAAAGAGTTATTTGAGCATTTCAAGAAACTCTCAGAAGTGAAAGTTTGTAATGATTTTGTTTTTTGTTTTTTGTTTTTTTTTTTGGATAATGATTTTGTTTTAGGTTGGGGAAACAAACCAAGCTCTTTCAAATCCACACATCAAATCTGCCTTAATCTCAGATTGAAATTTGACTAACCCCCTAAACAAAATATTAATTTTCAAAAATCGAAGTTTTGACATGCTTAAGAATTTTTTTTTTAAAAATCTAAATTGGAATTTAAATCGAGTAGATAGGTATGCATAAATTATTAGTACACATCACCAACCTTTACCTACCCTTCTCTATAAACAACGTTTCTTCGAAATTTGATATTTTAATTTGTATGAACAAAGAAAATGATTGAAATTTTTTTTTCTTCAGTTTCTTAATTAGATATTTATAAGAGTATTTTGATACAAGTGATATTTTCTCACATATATTGACAAAGTGACATAAAAGTTCGAACCGTAAACTATTGATCAAAGCCATTTTTAACGGAGTTATCCACTTTTTAAATGAAATAATACAAAAATACTTTTGCTTAGTGGGATGTTAAACTTTCAACTAATTACTGTTTACTTGATTAATGCAATGCGATGAGTCACAGTCTTAAATGCCAAAATGCTGTATGGCATAGAATTTTCACCGCCATCTATTTGACTTTGTATGTCTTGGTTTTGGTGTATAATTACTTTCCATATTGCTTTCACAATTTTTTTTTTTTTTTTAACATACAAAACTGGCTTGCAACTTGCAAGGATGGTGTTCACACTCTCATGTAGCCCTGGCTGATACCAGATTGTTACGAGTTCATGAGTAGATCTTGTCCTTATAAACTCGATTTATTAAAAAAAATGAGTCTCATAATTTATAAACCATTTCAATTAGACTAGTTTTCGAACATAGGATATTGAATCCTAACAGATTTCTGGTTAATGTAATTTGCGAGTGGCTTGGAGTTTCATAGTCAACAAAGCATATTGATGTAATCCTAAACTCCCATCTCCATTAATTAAGCAGGAGGAAATTCCTTCAGTACTGCTTCCATAATTGAAGACTTGAGAGACTTTAAAGGCTTTGTACAATTTAGTCCAATTCAAAGTGGAAGACTTTGAATTAGTTTTCACTTGAATAAGTTGTCTCCTTGAATTAGTAACATTTATTTTTCTTATCGAATATAAGGAAATTTTAGTTGGATTAAACAATAATTGAACTTCAGCTTATGAAAATATATAGAATAGAGAAAAAAAAGAGAGAGGAAAATATAGGTTTCAAATACTCACCCTAATTACCTCCTTATTAATTTTTTTTTAATATTTAATTAATTTTTTTTTAATATTTAATTAATTTTTTTTTAATATTCTATCGACCCTCTTAATAGAAAAGATCCTCAAAAAATTAAAAACAAAAATAAATAGATTTAATATCCCCTTAAAAACCCATAATTTCTATATGAAATTAATGACAAAAATTTACTACTCAATAGTATAGTATCTTTTTGATACTCAATAAAATTGCATGCAAATCCATAACAATTGGTTTTTTTAGGGTTTTAGGGTTTAGGGTTTTTTTGTTAGTGAAAAAGCTAAAATCTTTATATGAAATTTTATTAAGATAATATTTTTGTTTTTAATTAATAAACTTATCATAAAAAATTTCTTTTTATATAAAAGATAAAAAAGAAAATAGAGAAAAAATGGGTCCACAAAAAATAATTTAAGAGGGAAGGGTGAAAATACGACGAGAATATAGATATAAAGTACCACTGTTCCCTAAACCCCAACCCTAACTTTTTCTTCCCTCTTTCCCTCTCATTTCAGTCTTCTCCCCCCAAAACCTTCTCACTCTCTCTCTCTCTCTCTCTCTCTCTCTCTAGTCATCACCTCAGCTTGCAAAATTGGTCCCTCCCTCTCTCTCTCTCTCTTTCCTACGCTTCTCTTTCGTCACCGCTTTCACAGTCGCTCTCATTCAATCCAACCTTAAAACCCAACAACAACAAAAACAGAGGAAGAAAGAAAATTGACTGAGAGATAGAGGCCCTAGGCCGAGAGAGATGGGGAAGTACATGAAGAAGTCTAAAATCTCAGGTGACGTTGCCGTGATGGAGGTTTCCGTTTCACCGCAGTCCTCTCTCGGCGTTCGAACCAGAGCCAAAACCCTAGCCCTCCAAAAACTCCAGCAACAACAGAAGCAAGAGAACCAGAACCAATCGCCCTCTGTGGAACCTGACCCAGATACCTCCTCCTTGTACTATCTCCAGCTCAGGAGTCGCCGTCTCGAGAAACCCCCATTGCGAAACGACGTTGCCAAGAAGCAGAGCCAGAGCGAAGCTGAGCCCTTGGAGAAGCCCAGAGGGTGTTGTGGAGAAAGCCGAAGAAGGGCCATGGATTCGAGGCCCAATTCGAGGTTGAATGTGGGCTCGTCGTTGGACTCTGGCTGGGCTGAGTCCGTTGAGAGAAAGGAGAAGGAGGGGGAAGGGTGTTTTGGTAATTTTGGAAATGAAGCCGAGTATGGTAGCGATTTGGGCGTTGAGGCGTCATTTGGGGAAAACAACTTGGAGTTTGAAGCCAGAGACAGGTAAATTTTGCTTCTTTGTGTGTTATTTCAAGTGGGTTGAAATGAGGTTTGTTTTTTCATTTTTGAAGAATGGCTCTGTTGTTTTCACTGTCTCCGTTTGCCTCTTGTTTATGAAATATGATTTTCTGCAATTGTTAGTGATGGTGGGGTTAACTGTGTCAGCATTTCTTGAAATTGAAAAGAAAAGTTTGTGTCAATATAATATTTTTTGGTTACTTTTTGTGTCGACTTTTATTGGGTTCTATTTTTATAATAAATTTCAAGAAAATAACACGAAAGAAAAGATATGAGCTTCTTTTCATACATGAAAATGTGAATTTCCCTTGACCTCTTCCCTCTCATGAAACGGGTTGTGTTTTTTGACACCTTGTGGTATACCCTTGAAACGTTTTTGCTTTGGCTTTTGGGTCACACAGTCAGAGTCATTTGCTTTTCGTGGTTTGTATTTTTCGGTGGTTGTTTTATGTGTTGTCATTTCCCTTATCTTTGTAAGCTAGACTACCAGGCTGCTGCAAGAACATAAGAAGATGGGATATTTACATTGTCATCTGATTTTTGTGTTTTCTGTGTGTTTTTCGAGGTACTAGACCATAAATTGAACTCGGCCATTGGGTTGTCCTACTATTTGATTGATTTCTGTGTTTTCACCTTCATTTGATGCATTAATGCTATCATAAAAAGGCTAGTGATGTTTGTGACACGTTAGGTGCTTCAATGAATTATTCAAAAAGGCTACTTGTCCATATTAATTGCAAATTAATATTTGTGCATTATCTATGTAGAGTTAGTATTTGTGCATTATCTATGTAGAGCTAGTATCAAAGTCGAATTTTGGTCATCGTTAGAGGCCATTGTCAATTTAGTTTAGGCCCTCAATGATCTCCTGCAAAGTTGCTTATCAACGTGGTAATTAACTAGAAACATTGTTTGCATCTGTTAGTACTAGTACGAGAAGAGGGACAAATTATTAGTTGGTATTCGGGGTAAAAATCCATTTTCTCCAGCTTGGTTATTTATCTTTTAATTTGCAAAATAGCATATCTAAAAAGCAGGCGTGCCCATAATGATGAAGTAAGGAAAAAATTAAATTATCTTTTGCAGTACTGACAGCAATAGCTCTTCGCTTCATTTGTGTTAGCAATAACATATCATTTTCATGGGGCCTAGTTTCAGTGATTTATGTTGGACGCTCAGTTTTGGGGTTTAGTAGTAGATGACAAAAAGTTGCAGATCTCGTGCTTTTTCTGTATTGCATACACTGCCAAAATGGAGCTTGTTTTATTCAATGCACTTATTTTTTTAATTCTCTTTTTGATACTATTTAAGTTGTCATGCTTGTAAGTGTGCGAATAATATTTTTGTCAAGGACACAAAACAAATAAGTAAATTTAGGTTTTAGTCATAAAAAAACTTTCACTTTTGGAAAAAGCCAAAGCTTTTTCAAAAAAGACAGAAAAACCTCTCAACTTTCAAATCAAAGACATGCAAATGTAAAGGATTCCTTAGGAAATCCAAAAATAAAAAGGGCAATTTTGTCCATTTTGGCTTCTTTTAAAAAATTTCTCTCTCCTTTGGCCTTTTCCAAAGTCTCCCAAAGAAATATACTTTCTGAAGGATGGAGGAGGGCTGGGGTTAATAATAGTTTTGTCGGGAGTGTAGTCTAATGCTGGCATAAGATTTTACATGAAGGGTGTTTGTATGTGTGAATAATGTTTAGATGCAAGGCTGCAGAGTTATTATTGATTTTTGTCGTGTTTCTGTACAGGAGCACCAGAGAAAGCACACCATGCAGCTTCATAAGGGAGTCAAACACTATTGGAACCCCCGGTTCCACCACAAGGCGGACAAGTTCTGTTCCAACTCACCGGAGGGTTAGAAATGATATGCAAAGAAATATCCCAACGACACTTGAGATGGAGGAGTTCTTTGCCCAACACGAGCAGGAGCAACAGAGAATTTTCCTTCAGAAGTATGTGACTTAAACTGCAGCACTAACTTTAACTGATTTTGATTTATGTTTTATTCTGTAGTGCAGATAGATTAGCAATGGTGGGCTACATGCACCCACGAATACCATGAAATCCTCTTATTTGTATGTTGGATTTTCACAGATACAACTTTGACATCACCAGTGATTTACCCCTTCCCGGAAGATATGAATGGGAGCAAGTGATTCCCTAAGCAGAGCCTCTATCATTCAGGTTCTGATACCAAGTCTTTCAGTTGTTTTCTTGTTGAGCATTCGAAGGAAGCACTGGGAATGAACGGGTGCAGCATCCTAAATAACCTTTTAAGCCCATATCAAGGGAACTGATATGACCGTCATTTGATGATTAATAACAGAGCTATGAAAGTAGCCCGTAGAGTATAAAACCACATTCGTAGATCAAGAATGAAGGGATCGTTTGAGAACAGATTGGGGAAAAGAGTGGATGGTCTTTCGCATGAATGGTTTATGTGACTTCTGACTCTGTCGGTGTCATTTTTAATGTTGGGGGGGGGGTATATCAAATTGCTAGATTTTCACCTTTTCTTCTCTGAAATTAACCTTTGTCTATATTTAGGTAGGGATGACCCAATGAGCGCATGTGCTCTTTGGAAATAAATGTAACTCATTTCTTTCTGGCATTCTATTGATGACTAAATTAAATTGATCATAACCCTGCACTTTTGGTATGGCCCTTGATGTTGATGTTTCCATCCAAGTATGTGAATGAATCTTATGTGACATAGCTTTCTGATTTGGTTGTTTCCTTGTTAGATATGTAAGATTGCTTTCTGCTTTTGCTTATTTTAACTTCTTGTATGGAGTGATACATGGAGCCAATTGGATTGGTTGGTTAAATTCAAACTAAGAATTTTTAATTGGTTCTCTTCTTTCTCTAATCTACAGAAAACAAATCATACATCCCTTGGTATTCAGTTTGTTAAATCAACAATTTTTTCTCCCTTCTAAATTTGTGGTGCCAAAACTGACCCAGCTAAACAGTATGTCAATCAAGTGGGCATTCACTGAACTGAGCATGCATGAAACCATGAATGTGTATTACTATAGAGAGTTGTGGGGATTGAGTTTTATTGAATTTTATTTATTTCTTCTTAAGTTCACATGGGGACATGGTACGGTTCTGCAGTGAATTCATCACAAGTAGAAGATTTTGTGATTTTGTGATTTTGTGAGGTTTTTGGCTGTTGCTATCGAGTCCAAATGGATGTGTGGTTTTTCGATTTTGCACCACTTTTTTTCGTACTTGAAAGAATATATGCCTCGGAGAGCGAGAAGGTGTTGCCACTTGCCAGTGAATTTGGCTGTATAGTAAAAGCTTGAAATCCACTTGCAAGGGTGGCCAAGTAGTGAAAGAGAAAAAGGAGAACTCAAGAACAATAATGCGGAGTCCTTAATAGGCTCTGATGATTTTGCATGTAGTACATAAAACTATGTTGAGGATTAGTTCCTAAACTCAGCCATTGGATCACTTGTATGTGAATTATGTAACCCATTACTAATGGATGACTGAGATTAGAAATCTTTAACCAATCTCAACATAAAATCCTTACTGGAGAAGCTCTAATATGAAAGCCGTTAAGAAACTACTATTTCGTCTGCACAATTAAAAAAAGAAAAAGAAAATGAATGCATAAACGATTCTACATTTTTCCAATACGTTTCTGTTCAGTGGATCAGTCAGTCGACTAGCCAATACATTCCTACTCCTAAAAAGAAATGCATAAAGCTATGGAGTTGGAAGGGCTAAGCTTGCTCCCTGCTTTGCCTCTGACATTTCAACTTCATGTGCAATGGAATTTGTAGACTTCTCATTCTCCACTGCCATTTCTTTCGGCCTCGCTAGTTGTATGGCACGCAGCTCGTATCTGATAATCGAATCAGGAAACCACGTTTAATGAGTGTGCGCATATTAAAATGATAACCAAGTTGCTAACAACGATAATTAAAAGAAAAGAAAAAAGTCCATACCAAAGATAGTTGTATGAGTAAGCAACTTTCATTATTCCAAAGCAGTCTTCTTATCACGTTAATTCTTGAATGAATTTTTTGTTAAGGAACAAACTCAGTCATGAATGTTTGTTGGGATAACTCATTATCATGCTGGCCAATATGAAGATACTAAACATTATCTAAAGGAACTTGTTCAAAAGAAGAACGACACATGTTTGGAGAAATTTAGTCATGGACTCTTATGCATCTCCATTTCTAGCTTGCATCCGTAAATTGATGTTCTCTATCTTTCAAAAAGAAGACAGGAACATATTATGCTGCTTTTTAAATTACCCTTTACACACACATCATCCTGTTGTCAACAAAAAACTTCCAAGATAGTCAAGATCCATTATAAGCCTTACGATGTCAGACTAAATCATGAGCTTGGTGCTATCTGATTCCCAACAAAGCAAATTTTGATACGTCAACTCAGTTTGCTTTCCTTTAGAAGATTCAAATGGTGGAGGTGCACAGCCTATGTGATTGACTAAGCCAATGCCAACTGGATGTAGAGTTTTCAATAGTGTTGAGATTAGTGGATAACATATGCTTGATTAATTTTCTGGCCTTATGATAGGAAGAGGATAAGAGTCTAGAGCTCCATCAGGAGCAATCTGTAGGTGACCAAACACTCGTGTAAAAATCAGATAGAAATTCATCACCTAGCCTCCTGCCCTGTCACTCATACAGAATACTATCTGACAGTAAACCATTTAGAAGAATACTCCTAAATCCTCTCAACAACTAATCAATCATTCAGAACCATGCTTTTATTAAATAACGCTGATGCAAAATACTTGAAAATCCGAAACGTATAAAATACTTACTCAGCCACTTGTTTCTTTACAAGCAGAAAGTATATTCTCCAAAATTGATGCTCCTTCAAGTATCCCGGGCATAGTTTATATCTCAGATGGGAAAGTTCCTGAAAAACAAGAAAGATCCGCAATTATGCTCGTAAGGGTTGTATGATGCATCTCCAAGTTATATAACTTATAAGCAATCTAGCTGTGGTGCCTGGAAAATCCCATTTTTAGTGTCTAATTCAATTTCCTGAGCTCCTGAGACTAAAACCAGTCCTTTTCGTACTAAAAACTTAATAAAATCAAAGGCACCAACCAATTAGAAAGTAATTTCAAATTGCTAGTTGCTAGAGAAAATTCCTCTAAGGCCAGGGAGCAGGATTCTATAAGGGTAATTGTTGATATACAAAGTTACATGTTAAACCAACTTTAGAGCTATGAAATTGACATCAAATACAAGAATCTATAAAGACAAACAAGAAGCTAGAATTCAACCTTCACTTTTGAGAGCACAAGAGTGGCATGTTTTTCCTGCCATTCAGATAGATCTTTTTGAGTCTTGCTCGAAGTTGTCGGAGAATTTTCAGCTCCCTCATCATCTGCACAGTAATCAATTCAATGTACAACATTTAATTCCATCAACAAGAAAAGAAAGAACCCATTACAGTTCATATATGCACACTGATGAACAGATTAAAATGTATGCAGAGAAACCCAGCTTAAGATTTTTATTATTTACCCAAAACCAAATGAACCCAAAAAAACCCAATATCAAATTTAACCGAAACAAGCAAAAAATTCATAAAGCTCTTCCCCTTCACATACCTGGGAGAGCGAAATTCTTGAAAGTGTCTAAAGTGAAAGACTTGACATGGTCGATCAGTTCCTCTGTGACTCCCAGTTGCTCTTCTTCTTCACTTCGGGGCAGGAGAGTTTGCTCAGAGGGATCTGGATTTTTGGTTTTTTCACTCTTCCTTAAGAGGCTGCGTCGGAACCACGAAGACAAATCCATTGGCGACTGAGTGCATGGTGAAAACAGAGATATGAACAACTGAGCATTGTTGTTTCGGTTCGTCCGATCTGCTGCTTTCTGCCTTATCGTAACAAGTTACAACTTGCTGCGGGCTGGCCAATGGTCATATGGGCTTGAATTGATTGGGACTATTAACGGGCTCTTAAAATAGAGATAAACAAGGATGGGCTTCTTCTTTGCATTTTAGGCCCTTTTCAAAATAAACTCTATCGTGCATATTTTTTGGATCAACTACATAAAACCCTGGGTCGTTACAAATTCATACATGAATTTTGAAGATCCTACAATCTGATACTCAAACTTACGAAAACTCAACAAATGAGATCCTCCGTACACAAACCGTTAATAGGTATACTAAATTCTAACGTGGCAAACATGGGCCCTATTTTTTGCGTTGTGTGATAAACGCAAGTTACATTTCGTCAATTTTCTTTAATGGTTTCTAAATATAACCGTTCAACAAGTGCTCGAACTCTAACGGGTCGATAAAATTCTAACAATGTAAATAAATAAGCTTTAAAAGGTAAACAAAATTTGGCTACTTTTCATAATTTTCCTCTAAATTATGGTGATGATGAGTTATGATTGATTTCGGGGTTGAGTTTGGATGGATCTACTCAAACAATGAACAACAGTTGTGATTATTAGGTCAATCAAATTGAGATTTGAATCGAAAGGTTGGTATGAACTCCCAATCTAAACTTATCTTGATGTCGATTGAAAATTGTTGAGACTCAAGCTCAAGATGAACTCTATTTTATCAAAAGGTGTAGCCCCGTCCAAGTCTCAACCCGCCCAAGGTGCACGACTAGTTAAAAAACGTGGTCCCCAATAATTGAGAGATGGTGGGAAGCATCGAAAATTGATAGAGCTTGGGATGCAACATTTGAATTATTTTTTTATGATCAAACAAAAAATCAATAATTCAGAGAGGTTAGTGTCATGTCTCAGTGGTGTCCAATTCAGTGAAAGGTGCATGTCCTTTATAAGTATCTACACTGTTGTTTAAGAGAAGAGACTTTGCTAACTTTCGTTCACAATACTTATTTATGGTTATTTATACCAGCATTGCTTTTGATAAAAGAAAAAGAAAGACGTCTAAGGGGTCTAATTCAGTGGCGAATTCAGGATTGTTAACTTATAGGGTCACAGTGTAAAGGTTACAAACCTTTTTTAAAAATGAAAATAACACTGAAAAAAACAAAAATAGTATTTCATTCATAATTCATTGAAAAAAAAAAAAGGTTTGATAGCTATTCGATAAATTGTACATAGATAAGGTTCTCAAAGTTAAAAATTACTAAATAAATTAAATAAATAAAAAACTGAAAAGAAAAAGAAAAACAACCCACCCCACGCAAATCCACTCCTCCCCAACCATCCCCAGAACGCAGCCCCTCCCTTTTCCTCACGCAGCATAGATCCTCAATGATGGCCTCACAAAGAGGCTGAATTCTAAAAGATTTTGGTCCATTAGATCCCAACAAAAACCCTTATCTTTTTATGAACTTTCGTCGAGCAGTTGGTGGGCAACTCTAAGGGGTCGCACCACCAGCAAACGACGACTTTGAAGCCCATTTCCCATAGGGTAGTTTGACCCCATTGACCTCATGGTGACTCCGCCATTGGTCTAGCTTTGTGGAAAAAAGATATTGATTTGCAAATCAGTGATTTTAAGTTCAAACCCCCTTAACGCATTGATAGTGTGTATGTGAGAAACTCGTTCTTCTCCAATAGTAACTGTCATGCTCACGTGTATAGATAAAATGGGTGAGGATTTAAAGTATTATATAGTGAGATGATGCATTATGCATAGTCAGAACACGAAAATTGTAACTAGCTGATTAATATAGGAGGATGCCTTTATTATATGTTTATGTCGCATATCACTAATTACTTGGTAAAAAAGACTTCGCGTGCAAAAGTACTAATGATGCAACTGTCTTTTCCTCACCATCACAACAACAGATGCACGCCTTCAGTCCTCAATATTCTTCACCCTTTTAATCCATGGACTGTATCCCAGTATGGCACAAATTATTGAGGGAATACTTCTGCAAAACATAAGCATCTGCACACACACACATATATATATATATATATATGCATAATCAGAATCAAAGTATTTTAAACCGACTAAACTAAATCAAGTAAAACAGCTTAGCTCAATTTTAATACTAACAAAGCATAATCTTGAATCGAACTCGATATTTTCGGAGTTGATTAAGAAAATAAGAGTTGTCATTTGACACAACATAAGATTTTTGTTTCTATGTCAGAAAAGCATTCAAACCTTAGAATGCACTCATAAAAAATCGACCACGAATCCTTAACTTTAGGATCCTGCTCTCCATGGTCATGCAGCTTATTTATGCTTGTGACAAACAATGCATGTCACGCATGGTTTAACGACTTTGACTAAAACCAAAGTTTTTATTTTAATTTTTGTTCGCATCTACAACAAAGGGATGGTGGTGGTAGTGGAAGATATGATATCAAATCAAAGGATATATATCATACCAAATGTAATAATCTGTGGTCGGGAGCCACTTGCCATGCATTGAAAACCCCTAACATATTTGGCCCACCGCAGGTGGTGGGTAATTATCATAAATCATAGAATTATCAAAAGTGGCCACACCACACCACACCTCACTCTCCCCCTATCCAAATTTTGATCATTGTTTGTTCCTTTTCTCTTTTTGACCTTTTCTTTGTTTGCTCTTCCTCACGTGGACGGTGCAAAAATTTTCCAAAAGGTGAATGCCTCATTTTACTTTCCACCGTTAATTGGCTCGTTTTAGTCGTTTTAGTTTCTCTTTATTAACAGTTCAAGCCAAGTCATCAAATCAGACCTAAATGCTTTTAATCTAATTGTATTTGTCTAACAGAACGGAAAATTAAGCTTGTGTATGTATTTAGCCTTTCAAGGTAGTCTTTATTGATTCACACGGGGTTTCACGATCACAGAGTGAAATCAACTTTATGCATGAGTTTTTATTATTGAAGCGAGGATAATTTTCCATTTGATAAGAAAAGAACAATGCTGTATAGAAGAAAATATTCATAACATAGTGGTTAATTGTAACAAAATTATAAGTAGTAAAAGGGTATGCAAATATTCGTAAGTCACATGTATTTAGTAAATTTAAGTGTTTTTGCATGATTTAGAATTGAAATATATGATGTTTAAGTCCATAACTCATCTTTCTATAATTCACCATTTTACCACTACTGGCAGAGGAGGAGGAATCTTTCACTTTTTATTTTATTTATTTTTATAATCGTTTTTACAGACTTTTTCAGGGGACAAAAAGTAAAGTAAAATATGTCAAAGTTGTCAAACTAAACTGCTTTTTTTCTTTCCCGCTTTTTTGCCTGTTCGTGATGAGAGGTTTTGACTCTATTTGTGAACAAAGTTACAAACCCCTGCTTTCTGTGCTCCTCTCCCCTGCTACACTACAATATTTATACCAGAGGAAAACAGCATCACCTTTAATTTAAAAAACAAATTAAATCCAACAGAGATCAGCAAAAACAGGAAGAGATTATGCAAGATTTTGAGTGTGCTACTAAAACCCAAAAAAAAGCAGAAAAGCATGACCCACCAAAGAGGCCCATTGCTTTGGACAATTGCAATCTGTGTTTGAACACCACCTGTTTGACAAAAGAAAAAAAAAATGGCCAAAGAAGTTCACCAACAGCAACATCTCCAACTGGGTTCCTGTCTCTCTTCCCAGTTCTCTCCCTCAACCCCACTAATACCATTTTTTTTTCTTTGCCTTGACATTCCATTAATTTTCTCTCTTGGGTTGCCTTCTTTCTCTCCATGGACCGCAGTGACAAGCAGCAACAGCAGCTCTCCTTGGCTAAGAGGTCGCGGCAGCAGCGAAACAATGAATGGTTTGTTTGTTTCTTTTTGTTTTTGATGTGTTTTGATGTTGTAATTCACTTGAATACTTGTAATCTTGGTTCTTACTGTATTGCCTGAGTGATACTTTCAGTTTTGTGTTTGATATCTTTTTTGTGCTTTGTTGTGTTAATTATCGAAAAATAAAAGATGGAAGCTTTGGTGATTGTTTTGTTGATATGTATTCTATAAAGAGAATTTTTTTGTTTTCAAATAGCTGCAATGGTTTGTTGTATGAGTGTGTGGCTGTTTATATTTTGTAGGATTTTCCGGGATGTTCCCAGTGATATTACGATACAAATGAATGGAGGGGATTTCTCACTACACAAGGTAACTATTTGTGTTGTTCTATTTACATTTACTTTCGATTCTTCAAAAATGGCTCTTCCAACAGATCTCTCTGACTCTCTCTACAAATTTTTAATGCAGTGATCAAAGCATGCTATACATGACTTGTATTTTGACTGTCTTGATGGAGTTTTGACAATGTTGTTTTTTAATGCAGTTTCCTCTTGTTTCTCGAAGTGGACGAATCCGAAAGTTAGTCGCTGAACATAGGGACTCTGATATCTCAAGAGTGGAGCTTCTTAATCTACCAGGAGGTGCTGAGTCATTTGAGTTGGCAGCAAAGTTCTGTTATGGTATCAACTTTGAAATCACTTCTGGAAATGTTGCTCAGCTTTGCTGTGCTTCTGATTACCTAGAAATGACTGAAGAGTTCTCAAAAGACAATCTTGGTTCACGTGCTGAAGAATATCTTGAATGCATTGTCTGCAAGAACCTTGAAATGTGTGTTGAAGTTTTGCTCCAATGTGAGAGTTTACTCCCTCTGGCTGATGAGCTGAAGATAGTTAGCCGCTGCATCGATGCAATAGCCTCAAAGGCTTGTGTAGAGCAAATTGCTTCAAGCTTCTCGCGGTTGGAGTATAGCAGCTCAGGGAGGCTTCACATGAACAGGCAAGCCAAGTGTGATGGGGACTGGTGGATAGAAGATCTTTCTGTTCTTCGAGTCGACTTGTACCAAAGAGTCATAACAGCCATGAAGTGTCGTGGAGTTCGCCCTGAGAGTATCGGTGCATCTCTTGTGAACTATGCCCAGAAGGAGTTGACAAAGAAGTCCAGCTTATGGAACCCATCCGGCCAGACAAAAGTTGATGTAATTCCAGCTTCAACTGGACACGAAAAACTTGTGGTTGAGACAATTGTCGGCCTTCTGCCCGTTGAGAAACTTGTTGTTCCGATTACTTTCCTATTCGGGCTTTTGCGAAGTGCTGTAATGCTTGATTGCACAATTGCTTGCAGACTTGATCTGGAGAGGAGGATTGGCTCCCAGTTGGATATTGCCACTCTTGATGATCTTCTGATCCCTTCTTTCAAGCACGCAGGTGATACTTTATTTGATGTGGATACAGTGCATAGGATTTTAGTTAACTTTTCTCAGCAAGACGACAGTGAAGAAGATATGGAAGATGGCTCTGTCTTTGAATCAGACAGTCCTCATTCGCCGTCCCAAACCGCTTTGTTTAAAGTTTCAAAGTTGTTGGACAATTACCTTGCTGAAATAGCCCCAGATGCAAACCTCAAGCTTGCTAAATTCCTAGTCATTGCTGATGCTTTACCCGAGCATGCACGAACGGTTCATGATGGGTTATATCGAGCCATTGATATTTACTTAAAAGTATGTCTTTCTTATCTTTTCTGTTGGAATGGTGTGAATCTAATTTACTTGTTAATGAAGACATTTTCTGTTGCATAGAGTAGATAATTGTTGGTTCCCTTCGGGAAAAACAAAGCCTTGCTTGACCACTCTCTTGCTAGAATGAACATGAAAAGTAAAATCTGAACAATTTCCAAGAAAAAAACAATCTTGATTTTCTTGTTTTTCTAGTTTATAACTCAGTTCATTAAGAAGACAATTTTAGTTCCCTTGTCATAACATTGGCTTGTGACAGGCCCATCAAGGCTTATCAGATACAGACAAGAAGAAGCTGTGCAAAATGATTGATTTCCAAAAGCTCTCACAAGAAGCTGGTGCACACGCTGCACAGAATGAGCGCCTCCCTCTGCAGTCAATAGTACAAGTGCTTTATTTTGAGCAAATAAGGCTCAGAAATTCCTTGGGCTGCTCGGGTGAAGATGAACCCAAGCCAATGCACCAGTCATGGCGGATCAGCAGTGGTGCACTCAGTGCAGCAATGTCTCCGCGAGACAACTATGCATCATTGAGGAGAGAAAACCGTGAGCTAAAACTTGAGCTAGCTCGGTTACGGATGAGACTAAATGATCTTGAGAGAGAACATGTCTGTATGAAGAGGGACATGGAGAAGTCCAATTCTCGTAAATTTATGAGTTCTTTCTCTAAGAAACTTGGCAAGCTGAGCTTCTTTGGACATAGTTCTTCAAGGGCATCCACTTCTCCATCGAGGCAGTCGTATAGAACTGATTCTAAAGTGATTGAGAGAACGTGTGCAAGCACAGATTAGGTAATTCACATTACCAGGGAAACTAAACTTTTATGCTTTGTTGAGTAAGTGCAAGCCATGCTCAATTGTTATGACATTTTTTACTTCAATATGCCTCTTTTGGCCACCTTGTAAATAAGATTTGGTGCTTTGAGTTAGCAATAGTAGCAGGGAAAGCTTCTTGATTGTAATTTGGGTGAGTACAGTTTTGACATTTGTTTAAACTTTAAATCATTATATTGGTTTCTGATTGACATGAAGTTCATAGACTCTATACTGGATATTTAGAACAAACAAAAATCAAATTATAATTTATATATGTGATCTAGTAAGGTAACAAAACATTGGTGCACAGTCAACCTACAAAAACACAGTTTAAAGAATGCCTGTCAGAGTAATCAACTTGAGTAGTCTGGATATTGCATCCAAGAATGAGTGATCATGCTCTGTTGCTTGACTCGCTCCTTGTCCTTGTTTGGCAAGGTAAAAGCTACCTTAAGACGAAGAGACTTACGAGCACTATCGGGTTTTCTTAAACAGGATTTCAACAAGGTGACCTGTTTACTATCTGTAATCTCAAGACCAGCAAGTTTGGCAGTAATGTTATTCTTCTTGCTGTAGTCATATACTCTACCATGTCTAGTTTTAATTTTTGAATTTATCTGTGGCTTCTGTTTAGATTTTCCGTGAGTTTTCTTGTTTGTGGAAGACAACCCTGGCCAAGCTCCAACCTGGGAATCTGTTTGGAGCCCTTTGTCCGAGTCAACTTCTTCATCACTAGGGCTTACAGTAGCACAAGAAAAGAACTGATGCTTAAGCCTTCGTCTCTGCTCTTGATGCTTCAGTGTCACGCCAGCATATGCCTTTGGTGGGGAAGTTAGTTGTTCTGATGCTGGATGGAGACCATGATCTTTAGCAGATTGTCTCTGCTGTGAGGAAGAAGAAAAAGAAGATTGGCAACCGCGCTCTCGGGCTTTAAGCAGCTGATAAATCGTGCGGTTAGGAACTATAAAAAACAATTTTCCAGGAGTCAAAACTGCTTCAGCCTTAACCACAATCCATGGGAACTCAAAGATGTCTGGCCTAGTTATGGAGTGCCTGGGGTACTTTCTCATCACCTCTTGAGCTGTTATTGGTTCCTTGTGAACCTCCACACGCCTCCCCGGACGCACCAACTTGAGCACACCTTCCTCCCTTGTTATGCTTCCCATTGCCACTATTTGATTTCAATGCTCTCTTAGCAAACAGGGCTAAGAGAAAAACTCAAGCAAGAGAAGCTACCAGGCTGCTCAAGTTGTCTTCTTATAGGTCTCAACTCACTAAATGATAAAATTTGGTGGCAAAACTTATGAAGAATCTTCGGATGGCATGAAAGATTGGCTGGAGAATGTGAATTCCTTTGTCCAGATAGACTCTGTAATCACAATTTAGTAGATTTTTTGTTTGTTTTGTCACACTGTATTTTGCTTGGTGGTAGGCTCCTATCTAATAACAACACTACATGTTGGCACTCAATATACTCGTTGTTATGCAATATGACAATGTGGCCGTCTATATGGTGGTGCTCGAAAGAGTAGTTCTAGAGGCGTGACTTATTATACTAACTTTTTAGATCTCAACTGATGAGATAGTGTTTCATTTATTCATGCCCGAATTTATTTTAGATTTATCCACGTCAAATAAGAAATTGGCACAGTAGTTACAAAAATCGGGATAAATAGTTAGCGAATCTAACATTGTTGTGCTAAAAAAAATTAATCTAAGCATGAGTGGTGCTTAATAAGTAAAGCAGCCTCAATGGCATTGGATTGGACGAATTTGAGAGTGTGTGGCAACATTATCACCTGTGTTACATAAAACATAATTAATTAACAAAAATATTAGCTGTAATGAGCCAACGGAGGGCCTTGGGATTTCCGCCGGCCGTTGACACTGAGGAAAATGTGATTCACGCACATCGTAATCTCTATTATTTTAGTTTAAATATTTTTGTGAAGTTTATGAGCAATTCTCATCTCCCACAGTTCCATTTGATCAAAGTTGTCTGTCCTCTTTCTTCTTTTTCGTGCTGGCTTTTGCTGCTTATTTTATCAATGGATTATCCAAAATTGGCCCCTAAACCCAACAGAAATCAACCAAGTCCAAGAGTTTCTATATGCATCCAAAAGTTTGAGCATGACACTCAAGCACCAAAAATTTGCTCTATTTTCAATTTGATACTCACCCATTGTTCAAGAAAAAGAGAGAGATAGAGAGAGAAGTCATGGTTGGCTTCAAAGCTCACAATGGAAATGGAAGGCTAGTTGTTATCAAGATGGATGCCAACACTAGCCTCCGTTTTGGAGATGGAGCCATGGTCGACCTTGGGCTACCATGATTTCTTTTCTTTTTAAAATTTAATTTAATTTTTTTTTTGGTTCTGATAAAAGTAGAAATATGTGGCAAGAGGTTAGCTCAAGTAATGAAGAGCAGTTACTCTTGCACTGAGATTTTGTGTTCGAATCCCCCTCCCGATATCAACCCTATTTTTTTAAAAAACAAAAAAGTAGAAATATGCGAGAGCAAAACAAGTTTGGGTGTAGTGATAAAATCCTGTGTAAATAGCAGCTCTGAAACAAGCCATCCTCTCAGCCCAACGACATGTCGTATAAATGAGTGTCGTATAAATGAGTTTGGACCCAAGGCCACATTATTGTTGTTGTATTTATACCACCAACAAAATAGGCATACTGCAACTGCTCCAAGGTATGGAACCCGACGCAAGCTTCTCAGTGACAAATGAACATAAAAATGGTGAAAAAGAGTGGTGATCTTACAAGCTGAACCCTAAGCCAAGGGACCATACAATGTAAGGGCAAATCAGCTCATGAAGTCCAAGTTTGTGAAATCACCAAAGTATACGGATGCTAACTGCAAACCAGAAAGAAGCAGACATAAACTCAAAACCAGAAACAACTCAAATATCCTAACATCCCATTATCATGAACAGTTCCAAACACAAAAATTACCAAAGGGTCTTCCAATTTCAACGCTAACATAAATTTATTGGGAAGATTTCTCACTTCTCTTTCCGCTTCAACTTTACGCTGTTGAAGTTTTGGTATAGAAGCGGACACCAAAAGCCAAACCCAAAATTAGCAGGGGAACGAGGAACTGGAGGATTTTGATGATGAAATCGGTTGTCTTGTCCTGGTTGTAGTAAGGCTGCTTGGGAGGAGTGTACGCCCTCTTTGTGGGGATGGATGATGAATCAATGTCTCCGACATAAAATTCATCCATCATTGCTCTAGCAGTGGAGCTGTGGCCAACATCCTCAAAATCATTACTTGCATCCTTTCCTGCAAATCATGGATCATATTAGGACCATAAATCACATCAGGGGCAACAACAGGTTTCTGCAAATATTTTGTGTTTGAAAGAGATTGCCATTGTGTCAAACCTGTGGCTGCCAATAAGACCTCATCACCGCCAGGATGGTCCTCCAAGAACTTCGTTACATCATATACCTGTTCCAATACATTTTCTCACATTACAATTTACAATTATTCGGACTGGTCCAAAGGATTGGTCAGTAAGCACAAAGTGACACATGATTTACATAAACTATCTTTAAAATCATAACCTAAGAGGTATATTAGATATAGGAACTATCTTTACAACCTCACAAACTATCACCTATATTAGAAAGACACCAATGTGTAGTATAAGCACAAGCTATCACATTTTCAACCAAGAAATTCAATCAAAACCAGCTGCTGAAGCTTCTATAAGTTCCATGACATGTATCATCAACTGATTCATACCAATCTGATTCATATCAATCTGATCAAACACCCATACTTTTTTTCCCTCTGTTTCTAAAGCAATCTCACGTATACATTGTTAGGTCCCATCTCATATCTTCCTGATCTAATTATCTAATGAAATTTGACAACAGAAATCACAACTTGCTGAATATGTACAAGGATAAACAAGCATAACTTATCTCAAAACCAGTACATGCAATCAAATTATAAACCAATAGGATAGCAGTAAAATCCACAATCAAACAATTTATAATCTACCCAGATCCAATCAGAGCAATCCCAATAAACCTTAACCTTGCATGACACCAATCACATGTTCAATCACAGAAAATAAAGCAATTTATACACAACCCATGATTGGATATGATGACATGACCAAATTAAACTGAGATTTTGAACATAAAAAGTATAACAGACCTTGCCATCAATGAGGAGCCAGCAGTCTTTGCGGTCACTGTGAGCAGAGACCTCAGCTAAAGTGTAGACCTTGCTGCCTCCGGCCATTGTTAGAGGATGGTCTGTTTCTCTCTTCAAAGACTTTGAAACTGATCAAAGCTTGTGCAGCTTGGATTCACAGAGACTTCGGGGATTTGATTTGAATCAGAAAAGTAGGGAGAGTGGTGGGTTGGTGAGGCGCTGCGGAAAAATTTGATTGTAAATATGGGGTAAGTAAGGGTGAGATGGCAGAGTCGTCACCAACCACAATATCCCAAAGTGTTTGGTGGTTTTTCAATTATGGCATAATTGCTTTGTGGAAATTCCAATTACACCCTTGTATTAACAAATAAGATCATATCAAATCGAGGTGCATTCTCTGATAAGTATTTAAGGTAAGGATTAGTTATATACTTTTAATTTCGCCTATTGGATTGCACCTAAGAGACTACCAACACATTCAATGAATACAATCCAACGCCCAAGATTAAAGAATGAAATGGGCAACTACTCTAATATAGGAAGAGGCAGATTATACTTGGGTGTAAAGAGATGGACACACTTCCTTAATCAACTGGCCTAACTCAAAAGTACAAAAAGATACTCGCAAGACACAAAAATTATTCAAATGTCCACTTTTTAGTAGATGATTTTCAATAATGTATAAATTTACAATACAAATGGTTAACAATTGAATTTCTAAATAATAATTTTATTTTGTTTTCTTTAGTAATTTGATCAAATATAATATGTGAACAATGGTTTTATAGTTATATTGGTAAAATATTTGTCGTCAAACTCATGAATAAGAATTCAACTATCGTCCTTCTATTTTAGTAGACAAGGAACATCAATTATACACAATGGAAACACATGTTTTGATTAATTTATAAGCAAACAATCCCTTTTCATATCTAAACTACTCCGAAAGAAATTATTGTGAGGAAATATGGTTAGCTCTACCATCCAATTCAACAACCTCAATTCAGTAGTATTGAGAGAAAATATTTGACTTGGTAGGTGACACATAAAAGAACGTTCAGATGGGAAATTGGGTCTTCAAAATCTTCAACTGGAAGATACAAATACGAGCCCATTTAAAAACAATCAGGCATGCCCGATACCTAGCCCAAACTCGGATGCTGGTCCGGGCTCACACACACCACTCCCAGAAACCCTAGCTCTGAAACTCCTGTCCTATATAGAGACTGTCGTCGGAGTGGGAGAGAGAGAGAGAGGGCGTGCGAGCGAAAATGGTGTCCGGCTCAGGGATCTGCGCGAAGCGAGTGGTGGTCGACGGACGACACCACATGCTTGGTCGTCTGGCGTCGGTCGTAGCCAAGGACCTCCTGAACGGCCAGCGAATAGCCGTCGTACGCTGCGATGAGATCGCCATATCGGGAGGCCTCGTCAGGCAGAAGATGAAGTACATGAGGTTCCGGCGAAAGCGCATGAACACCCAGCCCTCTCACGGCCCCATCCACTTCCGTTCTCCCGCCAAAATATTCTGGCGCACTGTCCGAGGGTAATTCAGTAATTACACAATGCACGCTTCCCTCTCTGTTTCTTTGCTCGCTCGCCGTTTTTTAATGGCGATTGCTTTGGGTTTTGCAGGATGATCCCGCACAAGACGAAGCGTGGAGCTGAGGCTCTGGCGCGGTTGAAGGCTTACGAGGGCATCCCTTCGCCGTATGACAAGACGAAGAGGATGGTTGTTCCTGACGCTCTCAAGTGAGTGTGGTTTTGGGGTGGGAAGTTTTGTTTTTGTCTTCCAAGTGTTTGTTGATTTGTCTCTCTAAAATGGGTTTTGGATGAAAATTGAAATCAGGGTCTTGAGGCTTCAGAAGGGCCACAAGTACTGCTTGTTGGGTCAGCTTTCGTCTGAGGTTGGATGGAACCATTTTGACACCATCAAGGTAAGATGAAGCTCAACTAAAATTTTTATGCTTCTATAATTCTCGTAATTTGTTAGTCAAAATCTCTTTCATTTCAAGTTTTTAGTGAAACTAACTTAGTGGGTTTTATGATCTTGATGTATTTATTCATACATTGCTCCATGTGTTCTTAAACTCAATCTTGACAATTGATTTGCTTTGTAAAGACATATTTCTATGACATAATGTTCTTGGATTTACCATGAAGCAAAATGACATTCGTTGGTAAAATGCTACGCATTGTATTCTGAACACACTTTTTTATTTCTTGTTCACAGGCGCTAGAAGAGAAGAGAAAAGAAAGGGCTCAGTTGGCATATGAGAGGAAGAAGCAGCTAACCAAACTTAGGTTGAAGGCTGAAAAATCTGCAGAGGAGAAGCTTGGTTCCCAGCTCGAAATCCTGGCTTCGGTTACCTATTAAAATCTAGGGACTGCAAGTGTCATACATTCTTTTTGTTGAGGAGTACATCTTAGTGAAATTTCTTGTCAGGGTTCTCGTTTTTGGATCCTCAATTCTGATAATTTTCGATGGGAATTTTTTTTACTTGTTTTGAGCTTTTGAGTCATATGAGTATGAAAATCAATTTTGTATGAGAAGATAAAATTATTCTTCATCGTTTTTGCATTCCTCGCTCTGGTCCCGCAATTCCCAATTTAGTTTTCCACCATACAAAATTTTATGTGGCTCCATTTGGATGGAGAAAATTTGAAAGAAGATTTGGATTTGATAACAAGTACATTTGGTTGAATTTGAAATGACTATAATCAAGAAATCATTTGAAATGCATTTGTTCTTTAAAAAAAATCCAATATACATACACGAATTAAAATATTTACACAAATAACTTAATTTTGCAATGTTAAATAAATTCCTAAATTTGGAATTACTCTATCCGAAATGAATATAGTTGGCAAAAAAAATAAAAAGGGCTTAGGTATGTGAGCGGTTTTACCCCAATAAAAACCATAATATGAAGTAGACTAGTTTAGAACCCGTTGGCTAGAGTATAGAGGAAAATGTTTATGTGTATATATATATATATATATATATATATATATATCCACGCGGTTATACTCTATGATTTGGTTTTAAAAATCGTATAGCCGCGCTGCTATACTAGATTTTTTCTGTGAGAATAAAAATAATATATATATTAAAAAATTATATAGTGGCCGAACTTTTGAGTTGTAAGGAGTTGCTGTCTCTTTTAAAAATAGTACAGCCGCACGCCTATACTGGGTTTTTCAAAAGTTTTTAGAAATCGTACAGCTACGGGTCCTCTTTTTTTAAAATATAAATAGTATAGCCCGACAGCTATACTAGTTCCTAGTTGCAATGAGGGTCATTTTTTAAATATATATAAATAGTACAGCCGCTCGGCATACCCTTTTTTTTTTTTTTATTTATGTTTATTAAAAAAGTATAGTCGAGCGGCGATACTTATTTTGACACGTAAGGAGGGTCATCTTTTTTATATATATAAATAACATAGCCGCGCGGCAATACTTGGTTTTGTCTGATTTTTGGCTATATTTTGACACGTGACGCCAAATCGCAAAGAGAGTCATCTTTGTTTTAAATATAAATAGTATAGCGCCCGGCTATACTCGATTTGTTCTGATTTAATTTTTGAAAATAGTATAACCGTCCGGCTATACTGGTTTTGACAAGTGGTGCCCAAGGAACTCGGTCGATGAGCGTCGCAATTCAAAACCAGTAACGGCTGATTCCCAATTTCTGAACCCGGCAAACCTAATTTTGGCTCGCTCTCTCTCTCTCTCTCTCTCTCTCTCTCTCTCTCTCTCTCTCTCTCTATATATGCAAATATACAAAATCCAACCCAGAACCCGTAATTCTTGTTTGTCCCATGAACACTCAAGAACCAGCTGAGCCAGCAAGGATTCTTCTTAATCTTCTTTATTACCATACCATCTTACACGTTCCTCCTCCTCTCCAAAAATGGAACCACTTGGTTTCCAACCCAGTTCTCTCTTATTCTCACCTTGCCTACCATGTTTGGCTTTGCTGCCTCATTTATATCGCACCATCACTGATCAAAAGCCTCTCATTTGGTTCTTGAGCTGCACAGAGAGTACAGTTTGTTGGGTTGGCATTTTTCTCAGCAATGGCGCCTAAGTATAACCCCTTTGAGATTCCTGAGGGTTGGGTGTTGGATACAAGGGTCAAGAGGGATGGGACTGAGATCAAGGTACTCTTAAATCTATACCCTTTAATTTGTATGAATGTTTGGTAAGTTGGTAACGCTTGAGTCTGATATAAGTCTGTCATCTTTGAAAATTTGGAAGCTTTAACTTCAGTTTTGATTATGGTGTGATGGTTCTTTTTTGAATGTGTTGTGCTGTGATTGTGATTATATATGTGTTCATTGAGTAATATAGGTGAACATTTGAGATACGTGCCCTGCTGCTCCATCAAAATGGGAACTGTGTGCTGTCAATTGCGTACAAGAAGAATATTTTAGGAATAAAAACATTTACTTGATTATATGAGCAGTAGAACCATTGTTTTGATCATTCAAGGTGCAGATTTGAAGGTTTCAGTGAATTTTTTTTTCTTGAAACAAAATGGTTTTCTAGTGTTGTAAATTGTCTAATTGGCTTAGATCTTAGATCCTAAATGTTTTTACTGTTCATGTAATTGTGTAGATCTTATATTGTCAAGGCATAAGTACCATGCTCTGTTTAGGAAACTTGTCAATGTAGAATGTTAGATACACAACATGAAATCTCCTTACTCATTTATATGGATTAGATGATACAAGTTGAAATTGGTTTGCATATGATTGCAGTGTTCATAAGTTAGAACACGTGGGTTTGCAGAGATACTAGTGATCTGTGAGATATGTGCTCAGATACTTTTGAAAAGATAGATTTGGCAGTACGTAGTACAAGATAGTACAAGATTGTTGAACATTCAGTTCTGGTTCATCATCATGTTTTAGATGAATCTAAATAAAATTGTTTTCCAAATAGCTGCACGTGTTGAATTGCATGCAGCTATTATATATTAGTAAGTGGTACATGATCCATTCAATTCAGCTTTGTCATAACATGTTTAAGATGAATCTACATAATGTCGTTTTCCAAATAGCTGCACGTGTTGAATTGCTTTGACCATCACATTAGAGCAGCCTAATTAATGTTGGATGCATACTGCCAATAAGCGCCACAAGATTTTTGGTGGTTATAGTGAATGCGATGGTTGTTAATTAAAAAGAATGTCTTCGTAGCATTAAATAGCTCGTTATATATGGAAACTTGTTTTTCCATATGCTCTTTAATTTTACCAATTATGTGTATTTAAAGATGATCTTTGTTTACCATATTTCTGAACATATCTCAATTATCGACACGTGCGCTGCTACCATGAAGCATTGAATCATGCACTCTTCTTCTTCTTCTTTTTCTCACCCTGTGAAATTCAACAAAAAATGCTATCAAACTCTAAACCCTAATGGCGGGTTTGCTTTACGTAAAAGACTTGAACTGCTACAAAGAGAAACAAGGTGGCACCCTTTTACTCTTATTTGAATAACCTTTGTTAAATTTAGCAGTTCAAATATACTTTTGAAAACCAATGGTAGTTATTTTTAAGCTGTGAACAAAACCGCTAGCAGGGCAGTAGATGATACTTTACTTTCCCATTTTTCAAAATCTTAATCCTTATTTATTGGATCAACTTCCTTGGCTAGAGATTTTTACTCCTCTTGTTTTTTCTTTTTTGATCTGAATAATTGGTTCACTTGTTAGTTGTAATCAAATTTATTAGATTGTCTGGCTTTTAGCTTGCTCAAAGACTTACTACTAAAATATAGTACTAAATTTACTTAAAATTAAATGGTGAAAATAGTACTATACTACTAAATATAGTACTAATTATGATAAAGAGAAAATAGTTGAAACATAAAAAAGTTTCAGAGTTGCAAGGACTGATACTTTTCAATGCATGGCTATTGTAGGGATTCTTCTGTCCTGCAACAGGTCAAGAATTTTACACATATGATGCCCTGATGCACTATATCAGCTATGCAATTCGTGCACAAGTTTCTATCTATTCACCGGTGAGTTTAAGCTTCCCCTCCTAGCTTCTTAATGTTTTTAGTTTATGTTTTTTCTGTTCATTGTCATGTATATATCTAGACGAACTTTGGATTTCAAATTATTTCAACATGAGAAAATGATAAAAAGGAACTTCATGAGTTTATCTAGTTATTTTTTTTCTGTTTACGATTGCCGTTAGATACAAATACATGAATATTGTGTACCTTTTTTGTGTGCTACAATTGTTTCCAATTCCCTAAATTAGGTTAGGTCACTTATAAGGAATCTTGTGATGTATTAGAGAGCAGTTTTGATTATATTTTACAAAAAAATTTAAGAGCCTTTACCAATAAGTTCTGAGTTTCCTGTGTATCATTTGCACTCATATATTATAAAAATGTTGTAAATCTAATAATCAGCCTTCCTAATCCGGAACAAATTGGTCATATTTAAGCACTTTTGCGTTGAAAAGGATTGTAAGGAAATTGATCCTGTCCAAAACTGAGATTGGAAACTTGTTTCAATCATATACTTGCATTAAAGTAGGGGTATCTCCTTTGATTTTGTACTTTCCACCTTTTCCTCCCTTGGCCATTGCAACTTAACTACAGAATTCTTTCTGGCCTCATCTTATTGACGATCATATTCAGTTGCCTCCATATTTTTCTAGGTTTTGGTGCCTGGCTGCCAACAAGGTCTAGTTGGGGGCTTTGTGAGTAATTTGAAATGCCAAAAATAGAAATTTGATTGTCATTTTAGTGGTAGGATATTACATCAGTTAATTCCTTAAGGGGGAGAGGGGTTTTATCCTACTCTACTGTTGTCTCTTGGGTTTCCAGAGTAGGCTATTCAAGCTACTTTCATATTAGATTCAAAAGGAATGCATGATGGAAAAATCTTTTCTCTTTTCTCTTTTTCTTCATACAAGAAAGAGCCTCTTCTCCATGCACTGCCACATTGATTTGAATGATTATTTCTTATACATAGTTTAATATGCATTTACCCATCATGTGTAGGATTTCCAAGCCAACAAGCCACAGAAAGAAGCTAGCTCAAAGGCCGGGACGAATTCCTCATCAGGCCAGAGCTCAAATTCACTTGTGACTGAACAGGGTAAAGTCGTGAACTTCTTTATTTTAATGGGGAGAGGAAGGAAGGGATCAATTGTTCTGTTGTAAATGATGATACTTGATTTTAAGTAATGGTGTGAGTTCCCTAATTATTCTGTTATAGGCGAGAAAAGCATTGATCCTGCATGCTCAATTCAAAAGCCAGATCCAAAACGAAATGGCAAGTCCAGCAATTCAAAGGCCAAGAAGAAGCAGCAGCGAAAACGAAAGTGAGGAATCCAAGCTTCCAGTATAAACAAAGATTGAACAATCTTGACATGAATCTTCGCTTGTAGTAAGAAGCCAGAAGTGTGGGCAATTTTGTAAAGCTATTGGTTGCCCTTTTTTAATACTTTGAACATGGGTATGTCCCTTGTTTCTTGGGATCTACCTTCATTCTGTGATGCTTAAACCTCGAAATCCTTTTATCATAGTGGGTGCCATACTTGGTTCACCTTTACATTTTTGTTGCATGAGAGTAGTCCTAGTTGTGGGTGGATTAACATGCTGCCACTTAGAGATCGATAACTTCCATCTCTCTCTCCCCTCACTTGACCAAGATGATTAACACCATCTTGATCATCAAAACTCGACAATAATTTTACCTTCAAATGTTTATGCACGTAAGTTGTCAATATCAACACATCCAAAAGACCATTATACAACGTAGGAAGATATTCATGTTCCTCTTAATACACTCCATGTTAGGCAATCATATCCCAGCTCCTAACATGATTTATAATAGCAAATGTGGGTTAGGTAGTTAGTGAAGGCAGTGCACCCATCCTTTTGCACCTGAGTTCGATCTCCCTTCTAGTACATTATTAGAGTAGTTTAGAATATCGCTTCTTAAAAAAACTGATTTATAAGATGTTAAACTGTAACCAGAGAAAATTAATATAATTATGTTACCGATAAAAGTTCACTTATTGTCCGCATGGCCCAACCTTAAAGACCCAGCCCGTTTGATACTATTGTCACCATGGCCCAAACAACGAAACGCCGTCGTTTAAGAGAGTATTCGGTGAACGAGCGAATTCAAAACCAGTAACGGCTGCTTTCCCAATCTCTCAACCCAGAAACCTAATTTTGGCTCGCTCGCTCGCTCTCTCTCTCGCTCTCTATCTCCACACTCACACAAAACATGCAGATGTGCAAAGTCCAACCCAGAAAATCATAACTCTCGTTTGTCCATTTGCACTAACACTCCAGAACCAACTAAGCCAGCAAAGATTCTTCTTCATCCTCTTAATTACCATACCATTTTTACACGTTCTTCATCCTCTGCAGAAATGGAACCACGTGGTTTCCAACCCAGCTCTCTCTTCTTCTCACCTTGCCTACCATGTTTGCCTTTGCTGCCTCGTTCATATCGCCCCCTCCTCACTGATAAAAACCCACTTACTTTGTTCTTCAGCTGGGCTGAGAGTGCAGTTTGTTGGGTTGGTCTTTTTCTGAGCAATGGCGTCGAAGAATGACTCGCTTGAGATTCCTGATGGTTGGGTGTTGAATACAAGGATTGAGGAGGATGGGACTGAGGTAAAGGTACTCTAAAATCTATACCCTTTTCGTTTGTATAGATGTTTAGTAAAGCTTCAGTGCGGTAGAAGTCTCATCTTTGTACATTTGAAAGCTTTATGTTCAGTTTTGATCATGGCGAGACGGGTCTTTTTTAAGTTTTTTGTGCTGTGATTGTGATCGTCCTTTTGTTCATTGAGTGATGTGATATAGGCGAGCATTTGAGATACGTGACCTGTTGTTTGAGCAAAACGGCAACTCTGTGCTCTCAATTGCGTACAATGAAGAATTCTGAAAATAAAATCTTTTACTCTGGTCATTGGATTTGGAGGTGCAGATTTAAGGTTTTCAGTGATTTTTTTTTTCTTCTTAAAAAATGGTTTTAAGTGCTGTTACATTGTTTAATTGGCATTGATCAAAATCTTTTTTCTGTTCATGCTCAACTTAGTGTGGAAAATTTTGATTATTAGGACTGCATAGAGCGCATACTCCATTTAGGAATCTTGTCCATGTAGAATGATCGATACCACAACAAGAGAACTCCTTACTCATTGATCTGGATTAGATGATATAAGTTGAAATTGGTTTGCTTATGATTGCAGTGTTCATAAGTTTGAACATGTTGATTTGCACAGATGCTAGTGATCTATTAGATATGTGCTCAGATACTAGATCTTGAGAGATCAGTTAATATTGAAAAGATGCATTTGACATTAAGTGACAAAATTATTGAACATTCAGTTGAGCTTCATCATGATTCATGACATGTTTGAGATGAATCTAAGTAAATTTTTTTTGAAAATAGTTGCACGTGTTGAATTGTATGCAGCTATTACATATTTAGAGCGTGGTATGCGATCGTTGAACATTCTGTTCAGCTTTGTCGTAATGTGTTTAAGGTGAATCTAGGTGATGTCGTTTTCCAAATAGCTGCACGTGTTGAATCGCACGCAGCTATTACATATTTAGTGCGTGGTACACAATTGTTGAACATTCTGTTCAGCTTTGTCGTAACGTGTTTAAGGTGAATCTAGGTAATGTCGTTTTTCAAACAGCTGCACGTGTTGAATTACATGCAGCTATTACATATTTAATGTGTGGTACGCGATTGTTGAACATTCTGTTCAGCTTTGTCATAACGTGTTTAAGATGAATCTAGGTAATGTCGTTTTCCAATAGCTGCATGTGTTGAATTGCTTTGACCATATAGAGGAGCTTAATTAATGTTGGATGCATGCTGCCAATAAGCGACGTGAGATTTTTGGCAGTTATTGTGAATGTGGTGGTTCTTACTTAAAAAGAATGTCTTTCATAGCATTAAATAGCGCATCATATGTGGAAACTTGTTTTTCCCTTAGCTTATATAACATATAAGTAATTTTTGTGATTTTACCAAGTATGTGCATTTAATCTTGATATCTGTTTTTCGATTTCAGATTGCCTTGTTCATTAGTATTCATGAACTTAATGGTTCTGGATTGAGCAAAATCCTAGATCTGTCTACTCTATACTGTATTCTGAGCATATCTCAATTAAAGAAACATGTGCTGCTTTCTGAATATAAGAAAGTTAATTGAAAAAGTTGTAAGCATTCATGAACTTGAGTCCTGTCTAGATTTTGACTTTATTCTTTCCCTTTTTTCAAAATCTTAAGCCTTTATATTAGAACAACTTCCTTGGCTAGTGATATTTGCTCCACTTTTTTCTTTTTGGATATGTACCATACTTATCAGATTGTTTGGCTTTTAGCGTGCTAAAAAATATGCAACTAATAATATAGTGCTGATTATGATAGAATTAAGAGAAATAAAGCTAAAAGTCTTGACAATGAAGAAAAAATAGTTGAAAGGGCTGATATGTTTTTTATGCATGGCTATTGTAGGGCTTCCTATGTCCGGAGACAGGCCAGGAGTTTTCGACTTATCAGGACCTTATGCGCTATGTGCGTTACGCGAAAGCAGCTCAGCTTTCGATATATTCACCAGTGAGTTTGAGCTTCTCCTAGCTTCTTTATTTTTTGATTTTTTTTTTCTATTATTTATCATGCATATATCCAGATGATCTGTGGATTTCAAAGTCTATAATATTTTTTCAACATGAGAAAACAATGAAAAGGAAATTTATGGTTTTATCTAGTCGTTTGTTTCTATTTATGATTGCCTTTAGATACATATACATTATCATTGTCTACCTTTCTTTTGTGCTGATCGTTTCCAATTCATTAGAGTAGGTTACTTAGAAGAAATCTTTTGATGTAATAGAGAGTGGTTCTGATCATTATTGAACTAAGAATCGTAAGTGCCTTCAAACAATAAGGTCTGAGTTTACTGTGTATCATTTACACATAGCATTCATTAAAAGTACGGTTAAGGCGTCCTTCATTGGTAAGTGTCTTTTAGGTGTATTATTTTCATTTTGTGAATTTTGTTTCAGAGAAAACAATCTACTACTCGACGAAACATGTACATTTTGTAGATTTTTGAAAATCTAATAATCAGCCTTCCTAATCTGGAACAAATCGGTAATACTTTTAGGTTTAACAGGATGGCTAAGGAAATTGATCCTATATGAAAATCGCTTCAATTATGTTTTTCCATTAGAGTAGGGTAACTCCTTTGGTATTTTGTTTTCCACCTTTCCCAGCACTGTGTGGCAGCTTAATCATAGAGTTCCTTCTGGCCTCATCTTAGAGACAATCCTATTCAGTTGCCTTCTTATTTTTCTGTTTTTTGGTGCCCGGTTGCCAACAAGGTATACGTATTCTGTGAGCAATTTGAAGTGCCGTAGTAAGAAACTTAATTGTTGTTTTAGTGGGAGGATATTACATTAGTTAACATGGGAGAAGGGTTTTATCCTACTATAAATGGTCATGTCAACCAGTCTCTTGGGATTACTTCATTATATATTTGAAAGCAATTTATGATGGAAAATCTTCTATCTTTTTTCATTCTCATTATACATAAAGGGCCCTAATCCATTTCACGGTCCAAATTGAATATAATTTTTTTCTTTACATAATTGTATATGAATTTACCGATCATGTTTAGGATTCCAATTTCATGAAGGCGAAGAGAGCAAAAGCTGCGAAAGAATCTTCATCAGGTCTGAGCTCAAATTCAGCGATGACTGAACATGGTAAAGTTGTCAACTTTTTTATTATAATGAGGAGAGGAATGGAGGGTTCAATTAATTATTCTGTTATAATGATGATACTTGATGATAATTATTGATATGAGTTCCCTAATTATTCTGTTATAGGTGAGAAAAACAATGATCCTACTGAGCGCCCTTGCTCAACTCAAAACCCGGGTGCAAAACGAAAAGGCAACGCCAGCACTTCAAAGGGCAAGAAGAAGAAGCAGCAGCCAAAACGAAAGTGAAGTGCTCCAACGCTTCCAGCAGTACAAAGAATGAATAAGCTTGGCATGAGCCTTGAAATTGTACTGTCAAGCCAGAAATGGCCAATTTAGTTGTGCTTTCTGTAAGTGAAAACTTTTGGTTGTGCTTTTATGTTACTTTTGAACTTGGTTGCCCTTGTGATGGTTAAACCTTGAAATCCTTTTATCATAGCGGGCTTTCCTTCATATGGCGCTACACCTGGTTGCATTTTTGCTTACCACCTCATAACTGCTTGTGTAAAAAAATATATATAATAGAAAAATACCTTATCTGCTACACAAATCTCAAACGTCATCTACTGGCAGTTGATGTGATGGTAATGCTCACCACCTTGGTGAGCATAAATGCTCTCAATTTTTTTATTGAAAAAACTAGAACTCGAGCTGCCCGCAGTTACGGGACCGGACGTAGCAACTACAATTACTCTTGCTTCGGAGCTTACCAATCCTTGCTTCAGTGGATTAAGGTAACTTTAGCTACTTACTTGTACTTTTCTCCTTACTATGTAAGTAGCAACTCCTACATTTCAAGGAGGAATATCTACTTAGGAAAGGAGGCAAATAATATCCTTTATTATTCATGCGTGCTAGGGATGGGCATTTGAAACCTGTGAATCGTTGAACTAGGCCAAAAATGGAAAACCGAATTGACAAAATAAAATGAAGTTAACTAAGCTCAAAAGTCGAACTAGTAGTACGGTGTAGGCATTTGAATCGGCCGCCCGTTGAATTGGGCCAAAAAGAAAACATAAGAAAATTGTGTTGACCAAATAAGTGAATGTGGAGTCATAAATTGGACTGGTTTGATCTGGTTTGATCTGGTTCACAATTTTTGCTTAATAAATATGCACCCATTTGAATCAAACTGGTTAATTATATAATGACATGTTAAGTAATCCGTAATTTGAATCAAAATAAGGAGTTGAATTCCTATTACGGATATTCCTGTGTTTACTTCATATAGAGGAATAAAAATGCGAGTGAGACCCACACCAATTCAGGAATTCAACTCCTTATTTTGGAGGAATTGGAATCTTGGGTGGGAGGGTAGTATTCTAATTCCTGAAAAACTAACACATTAGAAATCCATTTTTTACCCACTATATCCATACAATTTTTAAAATTCCAAATTTGTCATATACTTTAACGCAACAATGAGGACATTTTAGTAATCAATTTGGTTTCAATTCCAATTCACGGGAATTTAGTAAACAAATCATAAGAAATTAGTACCACTCCTACCATAATTCCATATGGTTTAGTAAACAACTTCAATAGGAATCTGAATTATAACTCTCCTCAATCCAACTCCTCCACAATTCCATTCATCCTCGATTCAATTCCTCTTAATCTGATTACAGATTAGTAAATACGTTGTAAATAGAGATGTCATTAAGGAATTGTTTGGTATTATACTGATCCAAAATTTTAAATTTAATAACATAATTTGAGCCCAAAGGCCAAAAAGTATATCTGGTAGTCCCAATTTTGAAAACCAAACTAAAAACTCCCAAATACTATAAAACATAAAAGGAAAAAAAAAAATTTGTTTTGTAAAGAATTTTTTTTCTAGCAAGCATGCCATGCGGCTATACTATTTGTTTTTAAAAAATTAGGAAAAAAATCCGCTTATAGCCGCGTGGCTATATTATTTATTTTTTAAAAATTTAAGAAAAAAAGATCCTTTTCATTGCATTAGTTTATACTATTTCTTTTCACCAAAAAAAAAAAAAAACTCAAAAATTACGAGTATAGGGTTTAGGGTTTGCTATTTCTTTCCAAAAACTTAGGAAGAACAGAGTATAGCCATGCGGCTAAACTAATTCCTTTGCAAAAATTAGGTCAAAGAGCGTATAGCCGTGCGGCTAATATATTTCCTTTTAAAAAAAATAGGAAAAGTTCCGAGTATAGCCGGGCGGCTATACTCAATTATTTTTTTAAAAGGAAAAATTACTAGGATAGACAGCGGCTAACTATTTCTTTTAAAAAAAAAAAAATTTAAAACCGCGTATAGCCATGCGGCTAACTATTTCTTTTTAAATAATTCAAAAAAATAGAGTATAGTCTTTCAGTGATACTATTTCTTTTCAAAAAATTAGGGAAAAAAAAGGAAAAAAAATATGCGTACGTATAGCCACTTGGCAATACCATTTCTTTTTAAAAAAAATTAAGAAAAAAGACCTTTCTAGTTGCATTAGTTGATACTTTATAGATATTATTTTGGTATATCCGCGCATTTATACCAATAAAATACATACTTAATTTATTCGGCAAATTTTTGGCAAATTATAACTTAAAAGGTTAGCCAATATATAATATTTTAATATATATTATTTCTCTTCGATAATATATGAGAATTATGTGTATAATACGTGAATTTTGTGTGTATTATTTAGAAGTTTGTAAAAAATAATTATTATACATGAAAAATACATGCTATACCATTTCTTTTCAAAAGATTAGGAAAAACCGAGTATAGCCGAGCGGCTATACTATTTCTTTTAAGAAATTATGAAAAATTCCGAGTGTAGCCAAGCGGCTATACTATTTCTTTTAAAAATTTAGGAAAATTTCCCCATATATCCGTGTGGCTATACTATTTCTTTTTTTAAAAAAATAAAGAAAAAAAGAACCTCCTCGTTGCATTAGTTTATACTTTATACATATTAATTGGTATAGCTGCGCGGCTATACGAATAAAATATGTACTTGTTTTATTAGACAAAATTTTGGCAACTTACAATTTAAAAGTTCGGCCACCATATAATATTTAAATATAATTTATTTAAATATTTAAATATGTATTATTCAATAATGTGTAAGAATTATGTATGTAACACGTTAATTTTGTGTCTATTATTGAAAAGTTTGTAAAATACTTGTATTATACATGAAAAATACGTGCTATACTATTTCTTTTCAAAAAATTAGGAAAAACCAAGTATAGCGGGTTGGCTATACTGTTTCTTTTAGAAAATTAGGGAGAAAAACACATTTAAAAAAAAATCATCATGCATTTTTTTGTTGTTGTAATTTATCTCTAATGTTTTCATGAGAAATCAATGCATGATAATTTTGTTGGTGTGTCAATAACATAATCCTAAAATTTCAAAATTTTAAAGTAACAATATATATTATTTCTTTCAAAAAATTCAGGACAAAGAGTATAGCCATGCGGCTATACTATTTCTTTTTAACTCTCTTCTCTTCCAGAGGCTCCGCCAAACTCACGGTCACCCACCGTCTCTCTCTCAACTCTTCTACACAAAGCCTCTGTCTCAGCCTCTCTTTTCTTCAACGCTTCGCCCCTCTCTCTGGGTCTCAAATTTTCAGCGGACGAATTTCAACCCATCCGGTCTTAGCTCAAACTAACGGAGCGGGAACGCAATCCATCTGCTATTTCTTTCTTCTTCTTGTCTTCGTCGACCTGGTAGTGGTATGTACTTTCAGATTTTTCTTTTTCTGTGTCGAATTCGCCTTTCTTTCTGTTTTGCCTGTTTTCTTGGGAACCAAGCAGAATTTAAGGGTGCAAAGTTTATTTTATTAGTGTTACGATTTTGTGCATTGTTAGGGTTCTGATTTGGGTAATGCACGGCGTCTAGAGCTAGGCATATTAATCACCTCATTTTGTTTTCGAAATTTATTTTATTGGTGTTACAATTTCGTGCATAGTTAGGGTTCTGATTTTGTTTCTTGCTTTCAGTCAATTAAGCACCTCGAATTTTTATTAAGCTCATGCTTTATTGTTTGCAAATTACAGTTATTTGGAAGGGCAAGGTAACGACTGTTGAATGAGCTATGGCGTCTTCGAGTAAATCACTGAAAGAGTATTTGAAACGATATGAAGGGATTAATGAAGAAGAGAAGAAGAAAAAGAAGAAGAAGAAGCAGAAAAGCAAGGCAGAAGCAATGGGGGTTTTAGTGGTGGATGAAGACCCTGCGTGGCAGAAACCGGTGAATCTTGAGGAAGATAATGACAACAATTCAACAGATGAAGACAAACCTTTTGTTGATGAGGACATTGAGATTAAGAGGATGAGGAGACTTGAAGCATTGAGGGCCAAGCGTCCATTTAATGCCATATCTGAAGATGGAAGTGGTTGGGTTCCAGTTGGACAATCATCACCTCCTAAGATTTCAAGTTCCGATATATCTCCACCTCGTAGACACGGGATTAATTCGGAACCTGGATCAGTGTCTCCGGGAGATAGGGGAGAAGATGTTGACTTGTCACCTCCACGGCAGAGACGGAAGCGCCACCACACTCCGACCCCTGAACCGGCAACAAATCAAGATCAGTTGCCTACAGACCTTTCACCCACAAGGAAAAGTAGGAATGTTGATTCAGATCTTTCTCCACCAAGGAAGAGTAGGAAGGATGTCGATAGAGATCTTTCTCCACCAAGGAAGAGTAGGAAGGATGTTGATCTTTCTCCACCAAGGAAAAAGAAGCAAGTTCCTCCGGATTCTTTGAAAGAGCAACCGAAAGTTGGTTTGATCTCTGGCCGAGAAATGAGGGACGAGATCACTAGAACTAAGAAGGATGAGCGGTTAAGGTATGCGCCTGTTTTAACCAACATATAAATGCCAATGCTTCAAGATGAATAAGTAATATGCGTAGTGTTTCATTCAGCTAAGGTTTCAGATCAAGTTGAGGGTCCTCTGTTTACATTTTTTTTCTTCCTATTAGTTGTTTGTCCCTTTCAATGAAAACTCAACTAATCGTTTTGCCCTTTGTGGTCTGATGGTGTCATTTATGCATTCATTATCTGTTTTCCATGTTGGCCATGAATATAGAGACCTGTGAATTAGTGTTGTCTTGCCACATGGATGCTCTGTTAGCTGCTAACCAACCATGAGGCATATGTGGCCTTGTACTGAAAACTCGACAGTTGACATGGTCTATAAATCTTACTATCTTAGTTATGTAGACTTGTAGAAGTTTTAAAATTGTTGTAATGGAGAAAAAGGATGCCTTTGTTTACTTTAGTCACCTAAGATGACACTTTTTTGTGTATGTATGCGTTTTGTGTGACAAGTAGAAGTACTGAAATGGTCATTGTTCAGCACTTTTTCCAATTTGCACAAAATGCAATTTCATCTCATTGTGATCTGATTAGAAGTTTTTATAACTTTTGCTCACCGATGATTTATTTATGTACTTCAAAATATTACCTAGATTTGTTTTGGATATTGTTCAGTTTCTTCAGCCTTTGATTTCATTTATATAAAAAAACATGTCACTTTATTTCTTTCTATTTATTTTAAGAAACATTGAAGAAAGAAGTGTAAAGGGGTTATGCCTCAAATAATATTGCTGCCTTTTATTGTGTTTCGCAGATAGATGTTGCATATTCTGACTTGAAAAATATTGATGGTTGTAGATTTCAACAGATGGATCCTTCTATAAGTGGGAGGGAGGCAGTGCCTATATACCGTGATAAGAAAACAGGTCAGCTGAAGTTGTATGTTCACCTTTTATTAGTTATATTTGTATTTTGTGCTTTTATCCGTATCTCACAACCAATGCTGTAGGGGAACGCATTTCAAAGGAAGAGCTTTTGAAATCACAAAGGAAAGTAGAAGAAAAACCTAAGGTATGTTGGAACATAGTGAACAGGTCATGCTTGAGTGGTGCAATATCTAGCTAATCATCTATTAGTTTTACACACTGGGTGTTTGAGTTGTGTTCTATTATAAGTTTCATCACGTGAAAAATGGATTTTATATTTTGTTATTTATTCAGCTGTTTGAATAGATTACTTATGGTCATTTTGTCTGTAATTTCATCAGGAGATAAAGTTGGAATGGGGTAAAGGCTTGGCCCAAAAGCGGGAAGCTGAAACTAAGCTGGAGGAGTTAGAACTTGAGAAGGAGAAACCATTTGCACGGACTAGGTAAATGCTACAAAAGTCCAAGCTATGTTTCCATCTGTTTCCTTGGTATTGCGTAGTTTAATACTATTCCCTTTATCCCTTTATATAGTTCAGTTAAAGAAATACAAGAGAAATACAAGTTTTGGGATTCTGATGTGAAGCCCCTGGAGTGATTCCAGACTTATCTTTATTCATCCAATTTTCTGTTTTCATTGTTTTTGCTTCCGCTAATCTGCCTAAATATGCAATTCACCTATATCCTACATCACTGTCATTTGATACGTTTGGGAACTGTGTAGAGCCTTTATCCCTTCTTCCTATATGTATAGCATTTTCAAATTTTATCTTATGTTTACAGAGATGATCCAGACCTCGACAAAATGTTGAAGGAGAGAGTAAGATGGGGCGATCCTATGGCACATTTGGTAAAGGTAATAAGTGAAGTTCAGTATGTGGTGTCTAGAATTACATAAAGTAGTAACTGATTTTGACATATGATTTGTTGTCATGCTCTGCAGAAGAAGTATCCCGAGCCAGTTCTTCCTGACTTGGGGGATAGTGAGAAAATGAAGGAATCTGGATTTATTATTCCTCAGGAGATTCCTAATCATAGCTGGTTAAAAAGAGGACTAGATGCTGCACCAAATCGATATGGTATAAGACCAGGAAGACATTGGGATGGAATTGATCGCAGTAATGGTAGGTTCTCTTTCCTCATTTTACATTTGGATCTTTTTCTTACTTTTCGTGCAATAACATGCACAATTAAGTCAGAATTTACTAATTTTTTCTGTTGTGTCTTGCAGGATTTGAGAAGGGAATGTTTAAAAGGAAGAATGATAAACAAGCTACGGAGGCGGAAGCTTATCTCTGGTCTGTGGCAGATATGTGAATTGTGCTGAGTAAGGAACCCGTGTACTTGTATCTCTATGGAAAGAGGCATATGGAGTATTTGCTTTTATACTAATTGTTGATGAATATAATACAAGTCTTGAGTTTCCTATTGCTTTTTAGCCACTGTAAGCAATTTTATGTGTATGTTTTTCGCTTTCTTGCTAGTCGTTACATTGTTGGAATAATGGAAGCCCTATTTGGTTTACTTTAGATTGAATGTTGGGCCTTCCAAATAAATGGGCTTAAAATTCTTAAAGAATCAAATGGGCCAAAAATGATATAAATTTGATAATGGGCATGCCCAGCTGCTTAAAACCGAACCGGAGAATTTTGGTTTGGTTGGACTGAGCCATTTTAGCAATAACCGATCCCAACCGAAATCTATATAAGACCCGGTTCAGTTGGTGATTTTGTGGTTGAACCAGGTCGATTTGAACTGTACTCACCTCTATTGAGTAGATATATATGGATACAGCTCATTTGTTTGAGAAACCTAAAAGGAGCCAAACTGGAGCTCTTTATGATTCTCATGACTTGTGAAGAAACATATGTTGAAGTCGTCAACATCAACGCCCCAAAAAGATACATGAAAGAAGAAATTGAAATAGTAAGCAAGCATAGCATATATGAACAAAGACACGGAAAAAAAAAACATTATTGATGCATGAGAGATATATAGCATTGGTTCAGTTTTTAGATTTTGTCCCTCTCTCTAGGCCTTGAAATGATTGAGTTGGTTCGCACAAAATGCCTTTTTCTTGCTTTCCTTATCCATAAAAAGATAGTGAGAATGGAATTACAAGCAAAGCTATACAAAAAGAGAGCAACAAAAGATCATTGCTTTGATGCACCCCGTACTAAGCAAAGCAAGCATCCTATGAATGAATCATCTTCCTTCCACTAACCCACGTTAAAGAGTAGTGGAACTTGCATTTCAAGCCTTTGACTTTTTTGTTTTTTGTTTGACAAAAACAATACTTTAAACTACTCTGGTTTATGGGGAAGAGAATTTGAACTCGGGTGCAAGATTGATGTAATCCAAGCAAGTTCTTGCTTGTTTTCAAGAGAAGCAAGAAGACCATTTCTTTTTGCTTGTATTTGAAAACGCAAAAAAGAGTTAAACCATTGTAATTTGCATGCATGCAAAAACCAATCAGTAATAGTCCAAATTAGCACTCTGTTTATACATATACGAACTTCCTTATAATCTCAACCGAAAGCTAGCTTACCTCTTCAAGAGCTGCTTTTTTACAACCACCATAATAATTATAATTATTTGCCACTCCTTCATCATCACCTTGGTGCCCCATTTCCTCAATCACAAACTTCTTTTCCTCTTTACAGCTTCTAATTTCAAAACAATCAGAGTACCAATTTGTTAACCCACCAGAGAAACAATCATTTTGTTGGTATCCCGATATCTCTTTCGCTTCTTTTGAAATCTTCACTCTTCAATATCTTTTTTACCTGCTGGCCCTTTCTTATGATGAACCACTTGGGTTCATAACGTTAAGTACTTTGTTCTGTTTCTTGGAAATATATTACAAGTATTTTTGGGTAACTTTCTTGGTTCTGAAATTATGGACCTCCATTGTTTCTGGGTTGGCTTCTTTCTGTTTTCTGGCTTTTGGGCAGTTGCTTTCTGTGATCAAGATGGTATGTGTTTTTTCTTTTTCATCATTAGTTTTGTTGTATGTCACTAAAACTTTTGGTGGAAGAATAACAGTAGGCACATCACAGCAGAGCCTTCATTCTGTTCAAAAGTTAATTTTAACTCAAGTTTAAGACTTTTGCTCAAATGTTGCTTTTATTCATGTATATGGGACAGGTTTCTTGAGCTTAACTTGTGGTGGAACTACCAATTACACCGATTCATCCAGTATCTCATGGATTCCAGACAGTGCATACATAAGCATAGGCAACACCACCACCGTTGTCTACATTGATGGAACCTCCTCATCTGGCGCCCCGGTTCGATACTTCCCAGTTTCCCAAGATCGCAAATGTTATGGACTACCAGTAACCAATGTGTCATCTTTGGTTCTTTTTAGAGCTCAATTTGTGTACAAAAACTATGACGGCCTTGGGAAACCCCCATCATTCTCTGTGTCTCTTGGGACAGCCATTGTTAGCACCATAGACCTCAGAAAAAACGATCCATGGACAGAAGAATTTTTATGGCCAACTGGTAAGGACACAGTCTCCTTCTGTTTGCATGCTATTGCAGATAGAGGGACTCCTGTAATTTCTACAATTGAAGTTAGGCCACTTCCTCAAGGAGCTTACACAAGTGGCATGGAAGATTTCCCAAATAAGTCACTTAGGAAAAGCTACCGAATAAATTGTGGTTACACAAATGGATCCTTGAGGTATGAACTTTTTGAGCTCCTTATATGTATGTGGCTTTGATGGTTTGTTGGATTTTTAGTCATTGGTTTGTCTAACAACAGGTACCCTTTGGACCCGTATGATCGTATTTGGGATGTTGATCAAAGCTTTGCACCATTTCATGTGTCAGCTGGGTTTAAGACTCAGCTTAGCTTCAATTTCTCTGCTTTAAAGGAGGCTCCCCCTGCTGCTATTCTTCAAACTGCTAGAGTTTTGGCACGAAGGGATGTGTTGACATATAACTTTCCTCTTGATACCTTGGCAGACTACTACATTGTCCTCTACTTTGCCGGTATTCTTCCTGTGTTTCCTTCATTCGACGTCTTAATTAACGGTGATGTTGTTCAATCAAACTATACTGTGAGAAGCTCACAAGTTGGAACACTATATTTTACACTGAGAGGAACGAAGAGCCTGAACATCACGTTGAAGAGCACCAGCTTCTATCCTCAAGTCAACGCAATCGAGGTGTATGAAATTCTTGATATTCCAGAGGAAGCCTCCTCCACCACAGGTACCACTTTTGATTTGCATACTTGTTAATTAATTTAAGGTCACTCTACTTGCTAGTTGCTGCTACAACTGATGATGACTTTATTTTGCTTGCAGTTTCAGCTCTTCAGGTTATTCAACAATCTACTGGTCTAGATCTGGGATGGCAAGATGACCCTTGCTCTCCTGTTTCATGGGATCAAATTGGATGTGAAGGGAACATAGTTACATCATTGTATGTTCATTTTTATCTGTTAAAGTTGAATTGGTGCCTTGCATTTCCCTAGAGATGTGGACTTACTGTGTATGTTTTTCTTAGGGAGCTTCCAGACATCTATTTGAGGTCAGTTAGTGCAGCCATCGGCGACTTGCTGGATCTTAAAACACTGTAAACTCTTGAGGCTGCTTAAGACTGGTTAGATAACTGATGCTACGTTTTCGTTGGTCCATTTTCTTATGTTTATGTTGGTGGTCTTATGCTCCAGGGATTTGCATAACACATCGCTTGCTGGTGAGATACAGAATTTGGGTAGCTTGACACGTCTTGAGAAATTGTAATGTCTCTTCATTCATGAACTGAATTTCTGTTTCCTTAGACATCATGACGATTATTGCGTGACTGAAACTTTCAGGAATCTGAGTTTCAATCGGTTAACATCCTTTGGTACTGATTTGGAGAACTTGGTTAGCCTTCAAATTCTGTAAGTTGAATTTTCTACATTTTTAAACCATACGTGTAAGATGTTGTCTATGGACCCAAAAACTGATACTAACATATTGCATTGTCCTATTTCTTCTCCTTATTCTATATGGAGGGACTTGCAAAATAATACATTACAGGGAATTGTTCCAGAGAGCTTAGGAGAGTTAGAAGACCTCCACTTATTGTAAGTGAAACATTTTAAAAAATAATACAAAAGAACTTGTTGTTTTCTGAATCTTCTGATTCTTATATGAGCAAGATCATTTGTTTCACTCAAGTATATACATCCTCTGCATTCATCAGGAACCTGGAAAATAACAAACTACAAGGCGCTCTTCCGCTGTCCTTGAACAGAGAAAGTTTGGAAATCCGGTATGGAATTAGTATTGTCATCTTGTCGTCTCTCATCGTCTCTGCATTTGTTCTGCTTGCTGATGCACCAATTTTGTGCAGAGCATCAGGAAATTTGTGCCTCTCTTTCTCAACATTGAGATGCAATGATTTTTCAGCCAACTCTTCAATTGAGATACCACAAGTTACTATCTTCACCGGAAAGAAACACACTGGACACAATCAGTTAGCAATTATACTTGGTGCAATTGGAGGAGCTTTACTTGCACTTGTGATATTTTTCTCTGTTTTAGTATTCTTGTACATGAGGAAAAAGAGAACTGAAATCACATCCACAGAAAGTAAGTAAACATCCAAGATAATGATTATGTGCATGGAAGCCTTTTACTTCGGTCTTTCATGAGAACTTCTTTTTAATGTTTAGGGGCAGTGTCAGATATGCGTAACTGGAATGCAGCAAGAGTTTTTACCCACAAAGAAATCAAAGCAGCCACCAACAATTTCAAGGAGGTCATAGGCCGTGGTAGTTTTGGTTCTGTTTACTTTGGAAGGCTTTCAGATGGAAAAATGGTGGCTGTGAAAGTGCGGTTTGATAGAAGCCAACTTGGGGCTGATTCTTTTATCAATGAGGTTCACCATCTGAACTCCTTTAGCATTTTATTGCCTGCTTATAAAGCAGAGAAATTAAATTCTCAATCTTATATTGCAAAAGGTGACTTGTACCTTCCTTGGATTGTTTTAGGTGAATCTATTGTCTCGAATTCGGCATCAAAATCTTGTGTGCTTGGAAGGGTTCTGTCATGAAGCAAAGCAGCAAATACTTGTTTATGAGTATCTTCCTGGTGGATCATTGGCTGACCACCTTTATGGTTTGTCAAACATTATGCCTAAATAGAAGCATTACAGTTCCTTGTTGCAAAGTTGCATTCCCAACTTATAACTTAGGTCACTTTCAGGTCCAAACAGTAAAAAAGTTTCACTGAGCTGGGTTCGCAGACTGAAAATTGCTGTTGATGCTGCAAAAGGTATGCTTGTGTTTCTGCTTCTGATCCATCTTAATGTTCTCATATTCTGTTTTCAAAGCTCTATCGGAATTATGAACCTCATTTCTTTTGAAGGATTGGACTATCTGCACAATGGGAACGAACCTCGAATCATACATCGAGATGTGAAATGCAGTAACATCCTTTTAGACAAGGAAATGAATGCTAAGGTTTGTGATTTTGGCCTGTCCAAGCAAGTAATGCAGGCAGACGCAACTCATGTGACCACTGTTGTCAAGGGCACCGCCGGCTATCTTGATCCCGAGTAGGTCTTTGAAAACACTGTTGTCAATGTTGTTAATTCTTGACCGATGCTTTTCTTCACCTGTTGATGGATTCAAACTGAACTGCACAGATATTACTCAACCCAACAGCTTACTGAAAAAAGCGACGTCTATAGCTTCGGAGTTGTTCTTCTGGAGCTCATTTGTGGGAGAGAGCCATTGAGCCACTCTGGAACTCCAGACTCCTTTAATTTGGTGTTATGGGTAAACCAAACATCTAACTTCCTTTCTACCTTGTTCTTTGTCTGTCAATGTTCTTCTTTGGGCCAAATATCAGTCTTCTTTGTTTGTTGTTTTTGACAAGTGCAGGCCAAGCCTTACTTACAGGCAGGTGCATATGAGATAGTGGATGAGAGCCTAGAGGAGAGATTTGATGTCCAAAGCATGAGAAAGGCAGCCTTAGTTGCTATAAGGTCTGTAGAGAGAGATGCATCACAGAGGCCAACCATAGCAGAGGTGTTGGCTGAGCTCAAAGAAGCTTACAGCATTCAACTATCGTATCTCGCATCACATGAAATGTGAACTCGAATTTTACTTCTACAGGTCTGTTCTGTGAATCATGTGAGAACTGAGGAGAGAGCTGAGATTAAATTATTTCATAAAGAGCACCTTTTTTGGTTTTTTTTTTGTTGGGTTCAATTTCAAACACATGCCGTAGGGACCATGGGATTTGTAAGTTTGAGCTTGTAATTAGAAAAAACTAGCTTCATGTAAAAGTCTATTATGACAACTTATATCTACAATGCGTCCAATAGCAAATTTTATGTTGGAGCTTTCTCCAAAAAATAATCAGAGTAATTTTTCTGTATATATAGTTATATACATAGAGTAGCTTCTATCCTTTATTTCTGGGAACCCATTCTGACTACGGAGAGTAACGGCGTCTCAGGTAAAGGAACAATGCTGTTGATGCAGCCACAAGATAAGGGAAGACTGTCCAAATGCCCTGGATGATTTTCAAGTCAGATATGTAGTTACAATAGTGATAATTTGATAAATGAAATGAATAATTTGATATATGAAATGAAGAGTTGCATACCACTGCTGTTGCAACAGTAGCAAGGGCAAAGACAGGGCGCTCCCTCAAGAAGAATCCTATCAACAACTGAGGTCAGAAAGCAAAGAGAATAAGTTGAGTTAGTAGTTGAACTAGAAGGTTGTATATCAATTTCTTGTCTTCCTATAAAGCCAACTTTAGTCATTGCCAAGAAAGCAAAGTTCCATACTAAAGAATCAAATAGGCCCTAAATACAGAATCTTGAAAACGCTGTTGATTATTGTATAGGTTTCTCCAGCATATTTTCATACATAAACCCTTCAAAAAGGGCGAAAATTTGTAACTTGCAAATTTTAACTCATTTCTAAGTATTGCAAGTTCAGTAATGGATTACACCCAGACTCGCCGCACGACATATCTTCTCCCTAGTTTTCAGAGAATGCTAGAGTTTCACAACTAGCTATGCATGCATACAGGGCAGCAGAATCTCTAACAGAGCTGAACTGACCTGGATGGGAAGGGTGATCAAACCACCAAAACAAACACCAGCAAAGAAACACTCTGAAGAGATACCCTGCACTCAGATAAAAGCATGTCATTCCCAAGACAGTTGAAGCAATTATCAATCAACTGTAAGAGGTGAATTATATTTGACTAACCAAGGCCCCTGCTACAAAAGCTGTTGGATTTCTGACTCCAAGGGAAAATCGTTCAACTGAAAGTCAAAATGCACTAAAATGTTACTATCGAATAGCAGAATCAAGCAATTATGGATTGCTCAAGCTGCTGCACATGTAATCGACTGAAAAATAATATTGAACATGTTTACAATCAGAAATGGTTGAGTATACTTGCGTGCAAAGACTATTAAAGTGCATAATTTTTACACATACTAGATAGCAACTAAACTCTGTTATAGCTTGCAAAAACATATATGAGCTATTAGATATACCAAGCACAACTACAGCTGTGAATCCCCCGAATTGTTACCTGTCAAATTATTCAATGCCACCTGAAATTTGAATGTATATTTCCTATAGGAGTATGTTTAGTCATTGACTCATGACTGAAACTATGAATCATTCATGAACTTTTGGACATTCAAAATAGAATCATATGCAACTAAAATAAATAAGCTCTAGAGCTCACCAAACCCAATGAGGTTGCCATATCTTTGCACTTCAGAGGTAATGCTTAAAGCTTTCTCTTTTCCAATCCCTAACTGCATCCATCATCAGGTTAAAATTCATTAAAAATTAAAATACACAAATATGTGATTCATGGGAACTAACACTCAAAATGTCTGTACTGTTCATGAATGGGTTTTGCCCTAACTCCTCAGAATGTATAAGAAACAGAAGCAAAAGGGTAGGAGTAGGACTAACCTTTGACAAAATATCATCAGAGGCCCTGGATTTCCTAAATAGCTTCCCAAGATAAAATGGTATCAGATCACTAATGCATACTCCCCTGAAATATGAAAACATCCAGTTGTATTAGCCTAGTCATATTAAGTGTAGCAATAGACAGATAGCCTGCACATAAACCAGTATTTGTAAAAAGTATGCCTACAATCCTATAGAGAAGCTCTACCAACCACAGTTGATTTTTCTTTTAGGATAATAAAGGTAACCATGGCATGTACAGTTCTAAAAATTTAAATGGCATCGCCAATTACCAATACACCCAAAGAGCTGTGGATATAATGTATGGAGCATTTCTTGAGAAAGATTCAGCAAACGACTGCCATGTTCCATCCAAAGACACCATTCGAGCCAAAGATATGCCAACCTAGATGGTTTTGTAAAGATTATTCACAAGTTCAAACTAGCACTGAAACCATGGAGATCAAAACAGTAATAAACCCAACAAGTTAAATATAAGAGCTTGTGAAACAGAATACCAGAACAGAGGACAGACCCAAATATTTAGAGCCTCTTCACTAATGAAAAGTCCACAGCCTGCAGCCATAAGCAACCAAAAGTAGATCCACCTGCAACATGATATATCCATGCATGATTCAGAAACAAATCAAGAATTAAATTACTGAATGAGGTAAAGCAAACTTGACTTGGCAGTCCTATCCTTGAACCTCTAATTCATCTTTCTATTTTGTCCCAGCTCATCAAGAATCACAACTTGCATTGTGAAGAACAGGAAGTAACAAAGTAATATTCTACATGTACTTATAAATGGGAATATAAATAACACGGCTGTGTCTTTCAAATGGCTATAACCAAAAAGGTTAAGACAGTTGCCATCAGGCTAGTTTAAGAAAAGACTCCTAGCAAGAAGTGAAGTTGAGCATATACCCTGGTGCATATGCTGGTAGAACAATGCTATACCCAAAAGCTTTGACAGAGAAACCGACCGGGGCTGCAGCCATTACTGAAGAGGTTGCACTTTCTGGGAGGAACTGAAATCCATTTGATGACCCAATAGTGGGGGGACCCTTGATGCCTACAGATATTAGAGTGATTGTTGCTGCTATGCCTAGTGCAATTGCTATTTTAGCGAGAAATGAACTCTCTGTGTCTGTACTAATTTGAATATTTTTAACATTTCCAAGCAGCTCATCAGCAGTCACATTTTGCCCATCCAGATTGTCGTTAGACATTGCAACCTCATTATTTTCTGCATCTTCCTGTGAAAAGCTTCTAATCCTGCTTGTACAAAAATTAAAGTCATAATGAACAAACCCAGAAAATAGGTGAAACTTTCAACCAACTAATACCACCAAATGTGATTTTCTCTGAACTTCTTAGATTAAGTTATGAGAATGCAATGCTGAACTATCTTGAACTTCATATGTTAAATTATGCGCACGAAGCTTACAGAAATCACCATTTAACGACAGAAAAAAGTACTTGTGACAGGAAAAAAAGCTTATTCATAAGTTGGGTTTTCATTTTCAATACCCTTTAAGCATGTCTTCATGACATAGTTTCCCTCTTCTTTCCCTCTGTTTCTCAGAAACCAAGCCTCAGAATAACCAAAAATTACCAAATAAAGCTAAGTTACCTGAACGTTTGGGGTCTGGAGAGGTGGGAAACTAACACATATTTGTTCCCATTCGTCAACAATTTGCCTCCGCCACTGACACAGCTTGAAAGCATACCAAGTTGTCGATTTGACAAGTTGGGTGTCCAAATGGGTGGGCGTATCGAATACCCTTGTGCTAAAACTGACATTGGAGACATCTGCTTTCTCCTCCTGGATTTGTGGAGCTGTCTGTGTGACCACTGTCAGAGCCAGCAAAGTGGGTCAGCTGTTGACTAGAGTGGCATTTGTAAAGAAAGATGGACGCGGCGCCATGTGTTTGAATGTGAGTGGTTTGTGAGGAGGAGGGGACGGGAGGGAGAGGTATATGCTCTACTTAGAAAGACTGAGATACTCACAAATTTGTATTTTTTGGTCGTGTGGTGGGTAGGGCTCTAGCCTGGCCCAAATTTAATGGGTTTGGGTTGGGCCGGGCCAATATTCAAAGAGGAGAGAGAAAATAACGAGTCGGGCCGGGTTGGAATTTTTTAGAAAATTTAAAGTTCAAGTCTGGCTCATGGGTCGGGCTTGAGAAAGCCCATCGAGCCGAGCTAGGCCCAACGGACTGGGCCAGGCTAAGCTTACAACCCACCAAAATGGGCATACTTCATTCGAAAAGAATAAGAAGAAGAGGAGAAAGAAACAATGTGCCATTCAAAAAGAGGTACTCAGTCGCATCATAATTAGACCGTAACACGTTTTAAGAAATAATTTTAAAGAATAATAAGTATCAAAAAAATATTTTAAAAAAATGATGGTGTGAACAAATATGCAAATGCTTAGTGATGGGTTCAAGAAAAGCATGATTATATTTGGTGGTATGATTATGTTTGGTGATATGATATGTTGTTCGTCTCATTCTTAATTTATATAATTATTGTATTAGTAATTGACACAAATTAATGTGCTAATCATCCAAATATAAACTAGGAATGAGTAAAGGAAAGTAAATGAAATGAAACAAAACAAGAAATCCAAAATAAACACAAACAACAATTTCTATCACCCCTTTATCACCACTGTATTGCCACTGTATTACCATAGTAGCACCAGTTTATCACATTTTAGGTAGAGACGAATTATGAACTTCCTCTATTTTTCAGGTTTGACATCTGTCCATTTTTTACCAATAACTTTTCAACCGTTTATGCAAATTTTGTGTTCTTTATATGGTTGGATTCAACACAGAAAAATGAATAACACAACACGAACAAAATGTAAAAAGTGGATTAAAAAAATGAGCATAATTCAGTGGGAACAAACACAACGTTTCAAACAAGTAACACCAAAAAAAAAAAAATTGAAGAGAAGGGGGGGAGATTCAAGTGATATAATCGTAATCCTAAACCCTTATTTATACATAATTATATATGTATGCGGGCCTAACGGGGGGGCTTTTGTGGGCGGGCTGGGTCGGGTTTTCTTGGGCTTAATCGGGTCGGGCCTCTGGGCCAGGCTGGGATTCAGACATCCAAGCCCAAGCCAGCCCAATGCGGGCCGTACTATCCCAAAGCCCATAACGGGTTAGGCCGAGCTATTTCTCGATGGGCTGGGGAGGGGGGGCATCGGCCCATGAGCCCGCGGGCCAAATTGGATATATACAAGATATATAGGTAAATTTGTAGGTACATTATATTATATTAGACCAATTTAATATAATAGTAAATTGAGCTTAACCCATTCAAAGTCATTTTCATCTACAACCCATCTCTTTATTTTTGTTTGGATAAAATCCTATTTTTCTAAATGAAACCCATTGACTAGGATCCAACTCGGCAAGTTACGTAATCAAGCGCAAAATTGAATTTATTGTACTTTTTTGATTCCTAAAATACCCCCAACTAAGCCATTATTACATTTTATATATTAATGTAGGAACTAATATAGAAACAAATTTTAATTGGATTGTAACTAATAACACATGTTGAATTTGGAAAGATCTTCAAATAGGTGTATGAATTAATTTGAAAACTTTTTTAAAATTTAACAATAAATTCATATTTAATATACCTAATCAATTTATTTAATAAAAAAATATAATTTTTTTACTTATGAAGTATACGTGATTAATTATCTATTATATTATTATTTTATAAATATAATAGCATACACATAATTTTATGTTGAAAAAATAACGTACCTATTACTTCTTTTACGAAAAATAATGTACCTATTATGGGTATATTGCAGGTATATTAAAGCCAACACTATATTGTGAAAATAATGTATCTACCTGTATTAGATATATACAAGATATATAAGTAAATTTGTAGGTATATTATGTTGTATTGATAATAATTTACTATTATATTTTATTGGGACAAAATTTGAGGGATTTTTTATTTGTTGAAAATTTAAGAATGTTTTTATTGGTCAAAAATTTAAGAATTTTTTTATTTGGACAAAATTTTAGGATTTATAGGGAATGCCAACAAAAAAAAAAAAAACTAGTAGTTGATATGCTATAAATGAGAAAGTATTAATTAGAAATGAAGGACTTAATGACATGTTTGAAAACAGTCAGGTTGACTTATTTGGGGTATGGTGGCAAACAATATAGATATGTAGGAGCACTATGACCTTTTATATATTTTAGTTTGAATTTGGGTTTTATACATATATTTCAAAAATAATAAGTTGATGTCTAGGAATAGAAATTGTAGGGGCCTATATTAGAAGAGCCCCTATATATAGCAAAGCACCATAGCCCCATGAATGAAGTGTGAGCCAACCATCATAGTTGGAACATGATATATTTTACGGGTGATGATTTCGATACTCCAAAATTATTTTGAAATTACCTCATGCACTATTCGTGTGTAGGAGGAACATAATTATATAAAGTTCTCATCTAATATAGGCCCCTACAATTTAAGAAATTGTCAACTTAAGCAAAAAAACAACTCAAACTATGGAGTGATTTGGTGCACAAATGAAAATTTGAAAAGTCAATAATACTTTTTATCTTTTTTTGGTCATTCGTTAGGGAGAAGGAGGAGTACTATATTGGGTTGTCTAAAAATTATCTTTTACTTGAATCGAACTTGGGTGCACTTGGAAAAGAGGTAAGAATTTGACTCACTTTTCCACCGTGATGCCACCTCGTGTAAAGAACATTATCCATTTTATCTTACTTTCGGCCCAAGGTGCTCCTCCTCGTAAGGGGCTCACGAAGCGGCCCAACATGATCCACAAGCGACACCGTAAAAACATGTCGTAATCCGTCCACCATACGACGTCGCACCCTCACCTAAGAGATGGCTCTTTGGCGCGCAGATATTACAGTTACCAAAACGCGTTAGAATTTTGGCGAATAGCAAAAAAGTGGGTGGCTTTATTTGTACTTTTTTTGGGTCGAAAGTTGGCTTTATTTGTACAAACAACTTAATAGATGATGCTGTTGACCCAAAAAAAAAAAAAAACTTAATAGATGACGCCTGAAATGTCAACAGTCAGACTTTCTTTCCCAATTCAAAACCCGTCTCTTTCCGGAGCTCTGCGAAGTTTCTCAGACCTCGCGGCTCCAAACCCATCACGATCTTCATAAATCCTTAGTGGGTTTTCCATTTCAGCTCTCCAAGTTGCTAATTATCTGTTAAAGTTAAGGCCTTTAATTTTTTTAAATTTAATTCTGCTTCCTTATTGGCTAAGTTTTTTGTATGGTTCATTTTCTTTGACTTGTATTCTAGGTGGAGTGATTAATTTACTTGAAGTTGAAGATGCGTGCTTGTGTAGGCCATGATTATCAGCTCACAATTTCTAGAGAATCTTTGATTATTTTTTTCTTCGAAGGATTTTTTAAATAATCATTATGCACTATTTTCAATTAGAAGTATAGGGTTGTTTTATAGCTTTTCTTTTTTAATATTTTAATATTGACCAATTGGGTTGGTGAACTCTTTGCACCCAAACTTCTGATTCTGAGTTGCTTGCCACACTTCAGTGGAATCCTTGAAGTTTGATCTTTTATTTTTATTTTTAAAAGGATGGCTTTGGCTTGCCAGGAAGTTCCGCCGTGGACCTTAGGTGTTATTGTAGGAGCCTTTCTCGACCTTGCTCTGGCTTATTTCCTGCTATGTGTATCTGCTTTTGTGTTTTTTGCATCGAAGTTTTTGAAGATTTTTTGGGTTTATTTGCCATGTCCTTGTAATGGGTTCTTGGGGTATAGAAACCGTGATCTTTGCTTGCATAAGTTACTTATTGATGGGCCAGTTGCAAGGATCCGTGTTGTTCAGGAGTTGGTGAAGAGCAAGTTCCCTTTTGATGTTGTTTGGTCTAAGGATCAAAGGTCCAACTTGAATTTGAAATTGATTAGAGATGTGAATTGTGAGATTGGAGTTCATGAGTTTGAAAGTGAAGCATATTCTAGTGCGTATTCAAGTCCAAAATTGCAAAATCTGGTTGATAGGGAAAGTGGGTATGATGCCAAGGGGAAGAGGATTATGGTTCTAAAGAAAAGGCCTGGCATTCGACGCTCTAGGAGGGCTGCTCCTGAATATGGAAAGCTTCCTTCGCCATTGTCAAATGATAGTTTGAAGTCAGCTGCTCGTATATTCCCCTTTCCATGTGATGACAGATATACAAGAGAGACATCTGGTGAAAGCTCAGTTGCCGTAGCTGGGAGAGAAGACGGTTCTCAGGGTGAGTGACTTGTTTAGTAGTTGCTTTCATTACTTAAGTTCATGTTTTTCGATATGGACTAACCATTTATTTAAAGTGTGGATTCATATGTCTATTAGAATGTAGTGTTTAACAACTTTGTTGCGATTCTGGTTCTTAGAATATTTAAAACTGGAATTGGTTGCATATGAACTCTTAGCTTTGGAATATTGGCAATGGTGTTTGCTCACTTGTGTGGTTCTTTCATTTTAGATGATGCGAAAGCACCAACTGGAGATAATATGGAGGAATGCCAAACTTCTAAGTTGAGTGGACCAGCCGGTGAGAGTAAGGGTGTGGACATAAAAGAAAAGGCTCCTATTGTTGGAAACGAAATGGATACAATCAGGATATTGCAAGAAGCACTGCAAAAAGAGAAAGCTTCTTGTGCTGCTCTTTATCTGGAGCTAGAGAAAGAGCGAGGTGCTGCTGCCACTGCTGCTGATGAAGCGATGGCCATGATATCTCGTCTGCAAAAGGATAAAGCATCAATAGAAATGGAAGTGAGACAGTACCAAAGGATGATAGAAGAAAAGTTTGTTTATGATGAAGAGGAGATGGATGTTCTGAAAGAGATTCTTCTTAGTAGGGAGAAGGAGAACCATTTCTTGGAGAAGGAAGTTGAAGCATATAGGCAGATGAGCTTTTCAGGAAAAGAACAATGTAATGGTGATTTGAGTGGTATGTTGCATGAATTGGGACAAAAGCCTTCCCCTTCATTTAGTACAGATCCTCTAATGATGCTGCAGCAGACTGATGATACTAAATATAACTGTAAGAAATTCGGAGATCTTGCAGATAGTACTTCTGAATATGAGGCTTCATTTGTTGAAAAACAAATCCATCATAATGGGCATGGTTCAATTGAGAAATGTGTTATTTCAGCCGGGGAAGAAAAAGTACACACGGATGATGTAATGTACCAAGGAATGACCACTCAACCATCCCAGGAGAATATTGATATTGAGAAAACCTTATATTCTGATGATGAAGAGCAGCAGCAACGTGGGAATCTTGAGAACAGTTTGCATAGTTCAATGCTTGATACAGAGCCAGCTGTTTATGATGTTCATGTCATTGATGGTAAAACTGAACTTTGGAAAGAAGAAAGTAAATCATCAATTTATACTGCATTGGATGGATCCCAGGATTTGACTCCTACATTTGGAGCTTCTGCAAGCAGTGAGTTAGTACAAGCTTTTCCAAGCACAAGCCGGGTGGATACTGAACCTAAAATTAATACAAGTTCTTTGGAAATGCGTTGTGGGTTACCAATGTTGGATAACTCCCAATGCAAAACCTTGGTCATTGACTCAACGAAGAATTGTTCGCCTGCAGTAAATAGTGAAAGGTGGAAGATTGACACTGAGGTTGAACTTACAAATGCTAGAAGAGATAAAAGAGAAGTTAGCTTCCTCTTCCTCTTCTGAGCATGGAGAAAGTAAAAAATCCCCATCAAAGCTTTTGGAGGAGATCAGGACTCCACCAGGCTTCTTTACGTCCTTTATCTTCTAAGGTGAATCACAGAGTTCCCGGATTGCATCTTTCATTTTTACAAGTTCTTATAACATGTGTTTTTGTTAAAACCCTCCATGCTTTCTGCTGTTACAATCAAAGTTTGTGCTGTAATTTTTTGTCTTCCTCACTCACGAAGCAACACGGTTTGCTTCTACCGTTTGTAACACACAAAAATATAGGAACGTGCACAGAGGGATGAGTATTAACATTTGATACAACCTATCCAAAATCAAAAAATGAAACAGTGTGGACAATGTTTAGGCTTCAGACAAAACCAATGAAGTGTTCGTTGTGGTCATAAAACACGCACATGCCTGTGGAAAGGTCCATGTTATAAGCTCATAGCCATGGCTCAAGCAGTTTGCCATTGAATTTGACATTGACATTCATGTTATATTTCCCTTTAATGCTTCCCTTGTGCATTATTATATGTTCTCCAAATGATACATGCTGATCATAATGTCCTCATTTTTAGGTGCATTTGAAGAAAAGACGCTGCCAAACTACGTCCTTGTAAGCACTTTAATCTGCAAGTTCCTAAAATGTGTACAGTAATTCCCAGATTTGTGAACAATGTGAGGGCTGATGCTTCAAGTCTACTATATCTGATTGATGGTTGAAAAGGAAACTGTAATTCCACTATATTTGTATATTTCCACTGCAGAGGTTTGTAGTTAGATTTTAGCTGTCTGTCGGTTGCTTGCTGTAAATAACTTTTGTGTATCAAATTTTGAATTTAGGGAAAATGGATCACAGCCATGTTCTCAAGTGATCTGTCCCACCTTGTCTTGTTGGCAAAATGGGTAGGAAAAGAAAATGTCCCCCAAATCATAGCCACACCATAACTTATGGGTCCGAAGGCTACAGATGAGTATAATTATTGTCCTTTAACTTCTCATGTTCTTCACATAGTTTCCTCACATTTTCATATATATTTTTTGGTCCGATCACATTTTCATCTTGTTAAGAAAGATTTAGCCAAATTTTCCAACCGATTGTTAGTCTTTCTTTGCATGTGGAGGCTTATAACTCTAGTGGTTGGGACCCACTTATCCCAAGAGCATAATCAGAGTTCGACTCTTGTCTTTCTCAAAAGAAGCTTTCAAATTAAAATAATTGAAATTTTTTATTTTTCGGTTCTCTTTCTTTGAAGAGGGAATCTGTGATAAATGGAACTATTTATAGATAAACTTCCTAAGCAAAGTTTGACAATCCAAAAGGACAACTCTTCTGTGAAGGTAAGGGATTAAGAAGGAAGATCAAGTCCCATGTTTTGCCACCCTTGACTTGACCTAACAAGGTTTCAAGTGGACACTTGAGACCGAAAAAAATTAAAATTCAGTCTTTGGAGCAAAGATCCCTGTCAAGGAATATGCTTGTTTTATGGCTAATGAAGAGTAAAATACTTAACAATTTACTGCCACCTAATTAGCAGACAATTTGGGATTGGATGAGATAATAATATAACCAACTACAAGCAGATGTTGACAATATAATTTAATTTAATTTAGTAACCAACGAAGAAAAAGGTATATAAATTAGAATTTTTGTCACCAATGAGATTGGTTTTTCTTGTTCCTATGTAGCCTTGGGAGCATTTCATGTCACATGCATGTAAAGAGCCTTCTTTGGCCCTTTATCGTCTTTTCTCCATGTGACATCAATCCCTGTCAAACTGGTTAGGTGTTGTCTATGATATAATAATCAGTTGATCGATGTTAAACAAGTTAAAAGAGCGTTTCTAGATCTTCTCTTTCCTTTTTTTTTTCCTTCCTTCAAAGATTCAATCTTTGTATTATACAATAAGATGGGCAATCTTTCATTGTTGCTAAGATCATGATAATTCCACAAATCATTCAGTTAGGCACAAAATTCATTTAATGAGCCGAAATAGGAACAATTTATTCTAAAAGACTTTCATATACAAGAGAAGAAATCAAAATCGAACATGTTGAACTTAAGCTTAGCTTAGTGCTTTAGAACCCAATAAAAGGTGAGTAAAGGTGTATTATGATAGGCGCACGAGGCCGCCTTCGGGTTTTGTTCCTTGTTCAAAGTGTGGCATCTTATTCTTATTCTCGAATCGGCATCCAATTGAGGAGGAATTGAGAGCAACCTCACATCACATCACATCACCGACGCGCATTCCACGTGTCACCGCCGAGTGGACTATGACGTGGCACCAACAAAAAATGAAAATTTACACCCCAAAAATTCCGTTCATGCGTAGCGTAAACTCTACAGCACCTAATCAACTCCAACACCTCCTCCGTCTCCCGTTAACAAACGGCGCCAAGAAAATAAATATATTAATTAATTAATTAAAGGAAGGACAAAAAATAAACTGAAAATTGGAAAAAATGTAAACGAAGCAGGTGACGGAGACAAAGCGGCCGTTGCACGCTACGTCTTCTTCTACTAACGCTTTTGACAACGACATGCCTCTCTCTCTCTTCCTCTCCGCTGCCTCTACGTTCCTTCTGTCTTAGCTCTCTTTCTCTCTCTTCTTCTTCTTCTTCAGACACACAGTTTAGAGAGAGAAACAAATAAGAAAATGCCATTTTAATCCGAAAGCAACCACCATTTCGCTTTCTCTTCCTCTCTCTCTCGTCTCTCCTCAGGTGCTGTAAATTCAGAGAGAGCGAGAGAGAAAGAGAAGCAGCAAATTCAATTCTGAACCACGCGCGCTCGATTCCGCGAATGCGCTTCATTGCAAATTGAAAGTCTTGTGCTTCCGATTTGTCATCTATAGCTGATTGCTTATGGTAATATTAATGCAAAATTGAATTCGTATTTTCTTCTGTTTTTCAGTGGCTTTGAATTTTCATTTCTGGATTCTGTTTCGATCCATTTTGTCGGTGTTATCGGAGCTTTTGAAAAATTCTTGGTAGATTTCGTCGTTTTCTTTAACTATGAGTATTTTCTGAGATAATTCTCATTCGAATACCACATTTTATTTGTTTATTTGATTTTCACTGTTTTTGTTGCTCTGATTTGATGCAGATGTATCATGTAATCTGAGCTCAAGCTGTAGACCGATTTGTTTAGCAACAATGCCAGGTACATTAATTCAATGCCTCTGTACTATTCTCAACCAAATCTGATCTTTTTTGTTGTTGTCTGGTTTCAGTTCTCATTTTCTGCGTTTGATAAGTAATTGTAGGAGAAGTAGTTGCGTTTCAAGAAGATGAAAAATCTAGAACTTTTGATTTTGAAACCTCCGAGGACGAGAGGCGGTGGTCTCGCGGCAGATCTCTGAAGAAAAAGACCACGAACGCTTCCTTGAGATTAACAAATAGTCTTAGAAAGCGCCGAAAACGTGTAGCCAATTGCCGGTACACGTTGATTTCAATCGAAGATGTTCGGGATGCTGAGGAGGAAGAAGCTGTAATTACGTTTCGTGAGGCATTGGTTGCTAGAGATATGCTCCCGGCTCAGTACGATGATTATCATACAATGCTGAGGTAACTGGATCACTGTAATGATAGTATGTATATCACACAGTGCATATTAATTGGCTAGTTAGATGGATGTTAGAGGAGGCTTCAATACAGCAGCTGTTTTAGTAGCATTATATGCATGTAGTTTGTGATATACAGTATTTTTTGTTGTTGACAGCACTGTAATATCCTATTTAGCTTTAACTTGACCTAATTTGGGTTGATTATGTGAGTCCTACTCTGCCTCTCAACCCTATCTGAAGGTGATAACTTCTGTGGTTTGACATTGATGCACCAATGTAGAAGACCGATTTTATGGTGGATCTATCCAGGAAGAGGGAAACCAATTAAATTCAAAATATCAATGTCCATGAGTTTTTATTGTTTGTTGAAAATGGTGCTTGCATCCAAAAGTATTAATTTACTGATCTTCCCCAGAGGAAATTAAACACAGTACTCTTTTTAATTCTCCTTTTAGCTCTTGCATTTAATCACAAATAAAATAACTAATCCTTGTCTATGCAGATTTTTAAAGGCAAGGAAGTTTGACATTGATAAAGCTGTCCACATGTGGGCAGAAATGCTCAACTGGAGGCAAGAGTTTGGAGTAGAATCTATTGTGAAGGTATAATGTTATAAGAGTCTAGTGATGAACAACAGATGCATGTATTGTTTTTTAATAACCAAAGAAGCTTTTATTGTTAATCCTTATAGACTACAGCGTTCTGAACAAGATTAACCATTTTAATGTCCGTATTAGCTGAGATTTAATTTCATTTTCAGAATTCTAATGGAGGTGTTGATACAATGATAAATTTTTAGGATTTCGTATACAGTGAGTATGAAGAGGTTCAGCGTTTTTACCCTCATGGTTATCATGGTGTAGACAAGGAGGGACGGCCTGTTTATATTGAAAGAGTTGGCAAACTTGAACTTAGCAAGCTTATGAATGTCACCACAGTGGACCGGTTTCTAAAATATCATGTCCAAGGTTTTGAGAAAGCCTTTGCTGAGAAGTTTCCTGCATGTTCTATTGCAGCCAAAAGGCATATAGATTCTACAACTACTATACTAGACGTCCAGGGGCTGGTAATTTCTTAACTTACAAATGCACTTATTCAGCTCTGTGCATCATATGTATTTTGTACCATAACTCTACTTATGTCTTTTTGTTAATTTTCTTTATTCTTATGCAGAATTGGGTGAGCTTTGGTAAGGTTGCACATGACATTGTTATGCGCATGCAGAAAATTGATGGTGATAACTATCCTGAGGTAGGTTTATTGTTACATGATGAAACCAACTAATACCATTTAACGAAAATCTATGTATTTATTCTGATGTTAGCTCATTCTCCAGACATTACATCAGATGTTTGTGGTAAATGCTGGTAATGGGTTCAAGCTACTTTGGAACACAGCAAAAGGCTTTCTTGACCCAAGGACTACTGGAAAGATACATGTACGAGAATATATTTGTGGGTTTTACTTTCATTTTGAAGGTTTTATGAACTATTCATAAGTGCCTCTGCATTGATTCTGCAGGTATTAGGCAACAAATTCAGAAGCAAGTTGTTGGAAGTTATAGACTCAAGGTTAGGACGTCTTACTATCTGTTAAAATGGTTTGTTTTTTGAGTATATAATGACTGTTGGAAATTTTTGGTTCGAGCTACAAAACTTATTTCAGCAACTTTCTCTTTAAACAGTCAACTTCCAGATTTCCTTGGGGGAACTTGCTCATGTCCAAATGAAGGCGGGTGCCTTAGGTCTGGCAAGGGGCCCTGGAATGATCCAGAGATAGTAAAAGTATGATTCTAGTCGAGTAATTTATGCTTGCTATATCAATACTTTGAACTAATAGGCCGATATTTAATGGGTTTTTCTTGCCAAAAAACTTACATCATTACTCATATGACCTGTATTTGCAGCTGATACACATTGGAGAAACAATGGACTTGAGGAAAATCAATGGTTCTTCTGATGGCAATGATTTAGGAGTCAAACTGATTGCCTCTAAGTCTAAGGTGACTTGAAGACAAATATACCATAGATTATTTCCTTTATTACCTTCTACTCGTGCCATATTTCATGTTACTTGAGTTTACTGTTCAGGTTACAGAAAATGAAATAATATCTGCGCCTGAGTCAGGATCAGAAATGATGACAAGTGTTTCTGGCTTCTTGCAAATGCCGACCTCTCATTCTGACAAGGTAAACTTCTGAAGTTCTTTGCTTGGGTGCCTTATCCTTTAACTTCACTAGTGACCGCATCTTTAATAGCTATTTCATTAATAGCATCTATCTATCTACTGAGAAATCACTTGTGATTATGACTAACGATATAATCACAAGTTTTATGCTACTTTCCTTGTAATCTTCGCCCCTCTGTAATATTTGAATTCTTCATAGACCAAAATCTATAAAATGTCAGTCGATTTTTAACTCTTGCTTCCCACCATATTTTGTCTGATTTGTCTCAGAGGAGGGCAAGTGACTCTGCATCTATCTGCAGCCCAGTTGAACTTGGCAGTGCTGCTGGAAGAACGGAAGTTGTTAATTCAAGTTCAACAAGTAGGTGATCATCAGTCATTATCATATTGCCTAGATTTACTCATATAGTGATTGACCAATTTTCTAATCATGCCTCTGACCTGGTTTACAGCCCTTTTTTTTGTGTGGGAAATAACGATTATTATATTATTTGGTGAAAACAACAAGAATAACATTGAAAAAAAGTAGAGGTAAACCAGTAGGGCTGGCCAGGCTGGTTTTGAATTCCCAAGCCAGTCCAAATTTTAGGCAGGGACTGCAGCTGAATTTCCCTTTAAATAGGAAAAGATAATAAGGTTCACTGCTGTATTGTAGTTAGTTTCTCATTAGAGTTGCCTAAGTTTTAATTTTCAGTGCAGATTCTTTCATTCACTGGAATCGTAAATACTGGGACGGTGTGGTTATGCAAGGATGCTTTTACATGTTCTTAACTTGTTCTTGACAGGTAATTCACTTGTGAATTTCACTCCGGGAAGGCCGCTGAAGTCATTCATTCCACGTGGAGCGAGTTTAATTATTCAATTCACACTAAAAATATTAGCATGTATATTTCTTGTATTCCGAAGGTTGTGGAGAATATTTGCCGCACGTCATGAAGAGAACCGCTTAAAAAGTTCATGCGAACCACTGCTGCTTGCAAATTCAAGTTCTCAGGAACAGCACATTTCACAGGGAATAGAAGTAGACCCTCTCTGGCAGAGGCTGCAGCAATTAGAAGGGTTGGTTACCGAGTTGATTAACAAACCTACAAAAATTCCTCCAGAGAAAGAAGACATTCTTCATGAATCTTTGAGTCGTATTAAATCTATAGAATATGACTTACAGAAGACAAAGAAAGTAAGACAACCTTTTTTGTTGTAACCATGGTTTACACCAAACTACTTCTACCAATCAGGTATGGAGTTGACTACTAAAACCAAGAGCTTTTCTTGCAGGCATTGCTTGCAACTGCATCAAAACAAGTGGAGCTTGCTGAGTCACTGGAAAGTTTAAAGGAAGACAACTCCACTGTAAGTTCCTATTAACCATGGGGATAAGTTGAATTTTGTTTATAAACATGGATAAATTTTGAATCTCTAATTCCTTGTATGCAGTTGGCTTGTATTCTTATGACCAATTCTTATCACTTGACAACTTGAATATGCTATTAAACATTGCAGGGATCCAACTCTTGTTGGCCAAGAAGTTGCAGTTATAATCACAACCCGGGAAGATGAGCACTAGTTTCTTGGAACAAAAGGCTACTGAATTGCCGGCCAACAATGCCTGTTGACTCAACCAATGCAATCATTACCACATCTGAGTTCACGGATCCAGTTCTAATGGGATTGTCATTTAAGGTGACTTATCTCTTCCATCTTATGTTGATACAAGATTATCGACTCTCTCTCTGTCTCTCTCTGTCTCTCTCTCTGTGTTCATCTTCTTGTTTCTATCTTTTTTTTCACAGGTTTTTTGTAGTTGGCGGTTGAAAGTAGTTATGAGTGAAGAGTAAAGAGAATAAAGTTGTTGATTGGGGTCATGGAACTCCTATTTTCAGAGAAAAAAACCGTGTTCATAACCTTCTTGCTGTTTGTGTACATAGTACGACCAATTTTCTCTTTTTCACCCTTTGTGACTGATACTGTAATACTTGACCTTTTTGCATTTCATACGAATAGCAAAATTCACAAAAGCAGATTTTACATCTACAGTGTATGAGAGCCAAGTCAATATTAGAAGCTCAGGCTGTATTAAGATAAAGTTTTTGCTCACAATTTGATATTTTAGCATATTAAGAGCATCCAATGGTAAGTCTTCCCCGTCGTTCAAGCTCGTAAAGCATGGCAACTACTGCGGAGTCAAATGAACTATTCTTATCAGCTCTAGGCTCTCCTCTGCATACAATAGTGCCAAAGTTGGGTATCTGCAAGCTGATGTCTGAAACAAAACTGCTGAAACCTTTTCTCTTTTCAGAGCCCTCACCAAATTCTATTGGGGTTCTGCATGAGGAAGACACTAGTTAGTTAAACCCATAGGAAAATAGTACTAACTGAGAAAGTAAGAGAAGTAAAGTTTCTTCTATTTTTCTCGGTCAAAAGAGAGTAGAAGTGTCGTTTGAAGGATTTTAACCACCTTGATTTATCCTCTGTTGGTGTAAACTCAGGCCTTCGCCACTGCAATTTCTGGCATAGTTCGTAGAGCATTTTTCGAGGTTCACCTTTTCTTGTATCGATCGAATCAATAACTGCAAACAAGAACCAATAGCAAATAAATCAGAATAACTATGTATCTTGTTTCTTTATTGAAAAACTAAAATGAAATGCATTTGTGGCACTAACCAGGTAAGCCTGAGTTTTCAATGTTGTCACCGAAGACTTTGTTGGAACAGTCATTGGCTGGTGTAGAGTCAACTCTTGACTCTGCAGATGATAACATTTGAGTCATGTTTTCGTTTGTATGCATGATTGGCTTTGAAGAACCATCATCAGTTAATTTGCTGCAGGTATCAATATTCATGTCTTTGGATGATAAATCATCCAAATGCTCACGTTCAAGTTTTCTCCTTTTAGAATCAAACTGGACATAAGATATGTCTCTGCTCCTCTGCTGCATTGAAAGTAACATACTAGGTGGTGAGAAGCCAACACTAATCCGAGACATAAGGCAAATGTTATAATGAACAACATCTTACCAAGTAACCCTCAAACTTCTTCAACAATTGACGAGCTGCTCTCTGTTTTGCAGCTTTCGCTTTCCGTTCGTATCCTTTTCCAACCAAAATAACATCTTCCAGCTGCAAACTCAGCTCTGCATTGACAATTGCATCCTCTTTAGTAAGTGTTTCTTTCACGAAGTACCCAAGAGAATCACATCGTTCCTTCAATTTACGTAGGGGGTCTAATTGAAGACTTGAAGGGGTCGCGATCGGAGATAATAGTGGTTTAAAAACCCTCCAAACTTCATCAAGATCAAGCTTGCTATCAATTAGTATAGCCCCTGCTATGCTCTCCACCATGTCACCAAGAGCCTGTATCAGACAAGAGCATTACCATTAAACAATACATAATTAGAGGCATAACATCACACTAACGCAAAGCAGCAAACTGTTTAAAACTTTGAAAGCCAAATAGTCTTACCTTTGGACCTTTTATCTCTTCCAGTAAGCTGGTGTTGTTAAGAGCTTCTGTACACAACTTCTCATACTCTGTGATATGACTCAGAAGTAACCCAGAGCAATGTTGAAGATGTGGGTGAAGGTTTCTTCTTACAGCAGCTCGAGCAAAGCTTTCATTGCTAACAGCAGCTGAACGCAAGTCAGTCAGCTCTCCTGGATCGACATCTGTGTGGCTATGATAGAGATGCTGTGTGATTAGAACATCCAACACCGCATCGCCAAGAAATTCAAGCCTCTGTCAATAATTCAAGAAGCAAAAGTGAGCTTTTATGTGGATCCCTTTATTTGAAAAGAGAATAGAACAAACTACTATGTCCAGAAAGAATCAGTGGCAACCTGGTAACAGTAGCTGGCACCTAGTTTTTGCTGAGAGGCATGTGTTATAGCCTCCTGTAACAGACCCTTGACAGAAAATTTGTAGCCAAGCTTCGACTCCAAGGCAGCAATTTGATCATTTTTCGGAATGTAGGATCGCAGGGATGCCCTCGTAATGGCTTCAATGGTTAATGAGAATTCCAATTCAGAATCAATACCAAGCCACTTCATCACATGAAGTGCAGCAAACAATCCTTCACCCACATAGTAGGCGCCAATGAGGGCCTCAACACAATCAGCTATGGTTTTTGAGTTCATCCATCTGTGACCTCTATCACAGAACTTTCCAACCTTAACAGGAGCTTTAGTTTGAAATCTACTGTCCAAAGGTACTTCTAAAGTATCCACTCCACACTTACATGGATCAGGAAATCTAGAATGCTGCCCTGGAGCAGCCCAACGGCGTGGTTCAAATGCACCGTCTCGTATGTATCCCTGCCAAATAAGAAATAAATTCTTTGTTCATAAAATTATCCAGAAAAGATAAACACAGAAAAATGACTGTATTTATGTTCATGAATTCAGCAATGTGAAAATAAATTATAGCTTGAAATATCTAAGGCATAAAGAAAGGAGAGAAGATCCAAAACCTGTATGTTGCGTTCTGTTCCTAGTTTATGCAGGCTTGCATTACAAATAGCCCATGTGCGTCGAGCAGTTAATTGCCCTTCATGTTTCTCGGGATATTTAAGAAAAAGGTGGGAGCTCACAACATACTTGAGAACTGAATCTCCAAGAAACTCCAGACGTTCCAATGAGAAATTTTCACAACACCTAAGTGTTGTGAGTGCTTCTAGAATCTAATCGCAAAACATTTCGTATTAGATTGCTTATAGTACCGAATGATAGCAAATTACGTTGATATTGGAATCAAATAATAGAACTAACCAATGAACTTGATATTTTAATGTTTCCCGATTTGCCATTGATCTCCTCTCTAAGCTGGCTAGCTAACATTAGTGACTCCAAACGGTACATTAATGATGGTAGCAAGTAAAATGATCTGAGAACATCTACTCGAAAATCAATACTAACTAAGACCTCAGGTGGCATGTGAACATGAGCTTGTGGCTTTATCTCAGCAGAACGACCATCTTTTGATGCAGCACCTGCTCAATTTGGATTCATCAAAGAAAGAAAAGAAATATTTCGAGAAAAGATCACATACCGCATTGGATGAGGAAATATGTAAAACAAAGCTCCAAGTGTACAACTTAACAAACCTTCAGCACCAAGCAGGTTATGGGGATTATGACTTTGCTTTAAACGTAACAGCGGCTGTCCAGGATACATAAGGACAATCCCATACCTGAACATGTTCGTGTTAACAGCAAGTTATATATGGTAAATCAGGGAGAAAATTTTAATAAGCAAGACAGATTGTAGAGGATCACATATCACCTACTTTGTTTTGAAGTACTCAGCATAGCTGTATTCTAATGAGGCAGCATCAACAGTTTCCTCAAAGGGACTTTCAGCAGATTCGCTACTAATGACTTCAACGATTGAATAGATTCTTCCCGTGTGAGTAGCCAATACTAACAAATCTTGGAGATTATGAAAATCAATTGAAGTATTAGCAAAGTGGATTAGATCTGAAGCCATGCACTCTGTCATGGATGAACCAGTCATAGAAAGTGATAAGTTTCCTTGATCACCGTTCAAATGCTCTGGACCCACGGAATAGTTTTTCTTCAAAAACTCTACCACATTAGCACAAGAACTGATTCCTATCCAATTCACTCTCCAAGGATTCGTATTAGAAGTGTCCAATGTCTCAATTGGTAAAAGCAAATACATATATGATGAGCTCCATAGTGATTTTGTTTCTGTCTGAAGTAAAAACTCTCTCTTTGTCCCTTCTGATTCGGATCCCGAAAACAATCTCCCAAACAAGCCATTAAAGAAAAATTCTTGAAAGCACTTAGCTTGCATTACCTGGTTAGAAAATAGGCAGCATAGAATTACAGAAAGTGCTTTCTAAAACTATATTCAAATTTTAAATAACGGAAGAAGAAACTGGGGAGTTAATATAACAAGCTTACCTCTTTTGCACTCAGGTGCATTTTTCCACAAGAAGAAACAGAAGATTTAACCATCCTTGAAATCAGTTGAAGATCCACTTCAATATTTTGCACATCATTATCAAGCTTTGACTCAATCAGTAAAACAAATCCCGAGTATGTCTCATTAATATTACAGAAGTAGTCAAATTTATAGGCCTCAAAAATTTCACCATCAAGTTTTTCTCCCCAAGTTCCACATAACGCACGAATGCAAGTTGTCCCATGCAGTTCTTTCCTTTTGGTTGTTCCTTACATGAAATAAAATAAAATAAAAATCCTTGGATAATGATAATGACCAATAACATATTTATAATAGTACAAAACTATAAGTTGTAGATAGTCTTCTCTTGAAAGCCAAAAAATTAGGTTCATGCATACACATACCTGCACCTGCAGATGATTCTTTGCTTTTTGTAATGAGATCATTTTCTAAAGGCTCTTTGATAAGTGGGAGAAGATGATCATCCAAGGCTCCCATTTCATGGAGCATTTTACAAGCTTCCAAGCATACGAGCTGCTTTGATAAATGAGTGTTGCTGCTCAGAGGACCAACTGTTGTTTGAAAAACTGCATTAGGAGGTAATGTTATTTTGCACTGGTACAACCCTTCAGACATTTCAAAGTCGAAAGTTGGCTTTGGAATAAAGTACCTACATTTTGCAATAACCATGTAGAAAATGTAGAAGAACAATTACTCAAATGAATAATAGAACTTGTGACAAGGGAAAATATCCGTACTTATCGCCAGGAAGCTTTTCGCAGTATCGATGTATGAGACTGACACTAGAATCGGCTGTAACTGATGCTCCAGTAGCATTTACATAATATACTTTTGTTTCCTCAAAATTACAATTTCTTAAAATGCATACTTCAGGGTCTCTGTTTCTTGACGTCTCTGTCATTGAATACTCGCTCCTGATGATGTCAAATACTTGATCTATTTGTTTCTTGTTGCCCCTGTAAATATATGCCAAAAACAATCTTAGTAGACTTAAAATGACTTTTATATAAAACAAAAAAAACAAAAAAAGTAGCCTTCACCTTTCAAGCATTAAGATGAACTGAGAATCGCTTGTTCGACATCGTCCTCGGGACTGGACATAACTACGGACTGTCTTGGGCAGGTCGAAACGGATTACACAGGAACAGCTTGGGACATGAATTCCCTCCTCAACTACATCAGTGGCAAATAATAGGTTGACCTGATAGAAGGGTTTCCTCACTGATTATATGGTTTTTAAACACACAAAAGCTTCATATAAATTGATATCTGTCATGTTAAAGATTAGGTACCTTCCCAGAGCGAAATGATTCCAAAGTTTCCTTTTGCAACTTTGGTGCAACTGCACCAACTGATTTGTTACTTCCGGTCAAATATGAAACCGTGAAATGAGATAAGCATGGTACTTTCTTAACATATCTTTCAATTACATTGGCTGTAATAATTCTCTCTACAAAGATGAGGCATGGAACTTGGCTACCGCTTCTGCAATGGCAAAGCAGGCTGATCAATTGACTTTATAAGAAAATTAAAAGGACTTTACCAGTGGAGTAGTTCTATTTACCCAAATGATTGGAAAATTTGTAAAAGTTCATGTAGCTTGGGAGATATGTAGCCCAAATCGTGTGCCTTTATATAGTCAAACTCAAAATCTGTACAAATGTTATTGCCTGAGCAGTGTGAAGGAAGTATATCAGTAAAGAACTATTATAATTTATATCATAAGAAGAACTAAATATCAATCCAAAATTACGATACAAACTCACCGAGCTGCATACTAGGTCGAAGAAATCCTTCAATTATATGTAAGACTTCATCGAGAAAATATTTCAACTTCAAAGAACTTCCTCTATAAAATTGGGACTCTTCTTCGACATCGAAGGCATTCTCTAGACAGACTTTAACAGCCTACAAAAAAGGTATAATCGTGTAAAAGTATGAAATCAGAACAAAAAAATGAAGATCTGAAAAAAAAGATTGAAAATAGGAAGCACCACTAGTGACTCGTCCTTGAGTTATAATTATAGGAAGCTCCACTAGTGACTTGTCTTTGAGTCAAGTACATGATTATTGGAAGCTCCATCAGTGACATATCTTTCTAGAAAAACCTTTCTTAGAATTGCTTATATGGTTTGAATCCACTCAGAACATTAAGAAAACCCAGGAACGAACAGAGCTTCGGTTTTAAACCTTACTCAAATAGTGGCTGTTAAAGTCTGTCTAGAGAATGCCTCTGACGTCGAAGAAGAGCCATTCTCTTCTACTGTAAAATCTTCTTCGACATCGGAGTCATTCTTTAGACAGACTTAAGTTTAAGCAAGGTAAGAACGTCACGATGTGAGTAAAGTTTAAAACTGAAGCTCTGTTCGTTCATGGTTTTCTTAATGTTCTGAGTGGATTCAAACCATATAAGTAATTCTAAGAAAGAGTTTTCTACCAAGGGAAAAAATCTTAAATGAGAGAAGAGAAAAAAAAAAAAAGAAAAAAAAAAGAAAAAAAAAAAGGAACACACCGAACAGATCACATTCCTCCTTTTATTTTTCTTTATTTTTTTGCTTTTCAGTTTGTACTTAGCTAGAGAACAACCATACCTCATATGTGCATATGAGCCCAAGGTCATTAAGGCAATATAAAATCTTCATGTAGTCATTGGACATCCGCTTTCTCAGCATCTTTATTTTATCATCAATGTCCTGGTAGTACTGGTACTGACTTGGCACTTCCCTTTGCAACTCTAACATAGAAGCATACTGTCCATGCAGTTAAATACCTCTTAGCATTCCCATAAGTACATAAGTGAAAGACTGAATAACATTTTTTTTATAGCAAAAACATATACTGTATATCCTTTGGCATGAAATATTTGATATGATGCAGGACTACCTTAGACCACAAAGCTTCCATCTCGCCTTTCAGACCCAAATTCATGAGTAACCATGTTTTCTCATAAAATCTACAAGTTTGGACTGTTGAGGGAATATATGCTTCAATTTCTGCCCTGTCTTCTATAGCATAAACCTTTACCAGCACATATCAAGATACATAGACATTTAGAGGCTAATTTTCATAATAAGTAGGGAATAATCATGACATGAAAAACTCAAAATACCTGAGAATCCAAGATGCTTTCCAGTGCTGATATTTGATTCTCACAGTCCATGGTGGATGAGACACCTGATATGTAGAGAAGGTTGTCTTCATAATTTTGCATAGCATATTGTAAAATAGCACTAGCTTGATAATGAACATGCAGCAAATTGTAATAATGTATAAGATTGTAGAGAGCATAAGAAAAAATCTCATCCCCTCATTATGGGATGATTTTTGGTGATAATAAGTGAGAATCTTTGAGTGAGGTTCAAGATTTCTCAAATTGTGGTGAATGCAATGTTTTGTATTAACCACATTGAAGGCATGCAGAGAATTGAGTTCACCTATCTGTGCCAACAAAACATCAGATAATCGTATGCAGAAACACAAATATCTTACCTTTTCTTATAACAGGGGATGCTGTCATTCCAAAAATCTTTGGCCTGTTGCCGGATGTATGATAAAATTCCTTCTCCAAAAGAAGATTCTAATCATTTTAAGTGTATTCACATTATTTGAATAAAATAAAATTAAAAGTGGGAGACGTTTAGCAACTACCTTCATTATTTTTGTATAGGGATGATTGCCAGTAGCACGATGGGATTCATCAAAGATCAATAAGCAAAACATTTCTAAGCTCAAGAATGCATTCCTCAAGGCATCCAAGAGAATTTGCGGTGTCATCACCAGTATCTACAAGATAAGAAGAAGAAGAAAAATCAGTAGTTCTAAATCTCAGAAATACCATCATATGTACTTGAAAAACTGATTAAGCATCACTTGGATAATACTGAATAAATTTTTTAATCTAACTAAAAAAGAATATCAAAATACTGACATAAAATGCACAAACAAAGAATAGTCTAAGAAATGGTAACTAACATTGAGATCCATAACAATTCCATGCTACACTGAAATGGAGAGTTTTCTTGTCCCTTTATGTTATTTCTTTTAAAAAAACACCCAAAACTTTATTTCATTATTTGAGTTATAGAGGAAGAGAAACCTACATCATGTGTTTGAACTTCCATTTCCCAACAGCTCCTACTCCATTCATCCACTCCCTTGGCTCCATAGTAATTTCCCACTTCAAGAGTTGTAGAATCTTTGATAACCTTGAATTGCTGTTAACAAAAAGGCACTAATTCAGCATTTCAATGATAAAAGCCCCCTAAACACTACATGTATGTATATACATAGAATATTGCAACAGTAGAAGTGATAATTGCCTGAGTGACAAGATTAACGGTTGGAGCCAAGAAAATTATCAGCTTTCTTTTGCCGTTGGACTTGATCATATCTTTAGAAATGTGTTTGATTAGCATCACAGCTATCATGGTCTTCCCAGCACCGGTTTCCAACACCGCAATCGTGTTCTTTCGCTTTGCAACTTCAAACACTTTCACTTGGTAGCTGTACACAGACACACACACACATACAAAAACCTTTCAGAGTTTCTACCTTTGAAAAAACAAACATGTTAACAAAGGGTAAAAGGAGAAGAGGGAAAACCTTCTGGGGATGAAATGGTTGGGATTTGGAGGAGATTGTGTTTTCTCAGGTGAATGATCAAGAGCAGTGATGCCCATTTCAGGATGAGAGTGCTCCATGTTAGGGAAGCTTGAAGCTTTGAAGAATGTATAGTTTGAGTTTTTGTGTAGCAAAGTAAAAATGATTCCCTCTTTTATTTTTTGGTGAAATTTTAAACGAAAAACTGGTTCCCTTGCATTGCCATCAATAACCCATGATTCTCTATCTGTTCTGTATCTTCCTGTCCCAACTTTATCTGATATCTTTGACTCTCTCTGTGTCAACGTAGTAATTACATGAAAGGAAGAACAAAAGCTTGCACTTTTCTTATGTCCAAAACAAGCAACAGAAGCATTTTTAAATGCAACAAACGTGTGTGGTCCCCGTCCCCCCCATCACCCAAAAAAGGAAACCAAAATGCGTGAATTGGGATTATTTAACTGTTGGGGGATAAAAGGCCATGTATTCTTTTTAAAGAAACAGATGAAAGTAATTTCTTCATAAATTTTTTCTCAGTTGCAATTTATTCATATTTTTTATAATAAAAAAATTATTTTATTGCGTTACAATGTGTTGAAAAAGGATCACATCCATGTGGACGAAAGATGATCACTTTTCATATGTTCCTTTGGTTTCCTGTTTCTTAAGATATATCTATCCTTTGTACCCTTTTCTAATCTACCTAATGGAAATGTTCTAATATGCCCTTTGCTCTCTTTCGACCAGAAACTAAGCATGAAATAACAATAAAATGGTCCTTTTTTTTTACCAATTAGAGTGCGAAAACTTTTTTTTATATTGAAAAGAAAAATACCACTAAATTAATAATTAACCTAAATTTCTCTTTATTGTACTATACGCAACATAAGTAAATGTAACATCTTACAAACCACATGTAAAAAAATCAGACAATTTAATACAAAAACAATAAATTATAAAATAAAATTAAAATCACAATATAGGGCCCCACAATCATATTATATATCCAATCCAATTCAATCATTTGACCTTGGAAAAAAAAAATTCAATCATTTGACGTTGCACTTGTTTTACTTCGGGTTCGAATTGCGGGTCTTTCCGTACAAATAAAGCCCACCTAGTCTTTTTAAAATGTCAAATACGGGTTCGGATCCATTGACTTAAACTTAAAAGGCCCCCACCCAAAAATCAACCCTCTCTCAACCATAACCACCACCGTCACCGCCACCACCACCTCCACAAAACTCAACACAAAAACCCCCAATTCCCATCAAACCCTAACCCTAAAATTCGAAATCCCTAACCTTAGACATCAGAACAATGTCCACACCACCCCCGCCCTCGCCCACGGCCTCAGCCTCGGCCTCGGTCCCTGCCTCGCCAGTCTCCACCAAGAAGGCCCAGCCTCTGCCATGGACGCACGAAGAGACGGTACAGATGATCCGGGCCTACCAGGAAAAGTGGTACAAGCTGAGAAGAGGTCCGCTCAAGTCGAGTCAATGGGAGGAGGTGGCGGTGACGGTGGCAGCTCGATGCGGCTACGAGCAAGCCGAGCAGTCCAAGACCGCCACTCAGTGCCGTCACAAGATGGAGAAGCTCCGGCAACGGCACCGTACACTGAAGAAGCGCCTCCGGCCCGGGTCGAGGTCGCGTTGGCCCTTCTTCGAGCTCATGGAGAGCTTGGAGCGCGGTCCCATGCCCATCTCCTCCAGACCCATGGCTGTGATGCCATGTCAGCCAGAAGAAGAAGAAGAAGAAGAGCAGCGTCATGATCGTCATGGCGTTGATGTTGATGGTGAGGATGATGATGAGGAGAATTCCAGTAAGGTGCGGAGTATTGATTACATACTACGGAGGCCCACGATTGTGAATAGGTTTTCTGGAGGACAAGCCTCGTTTTGGCAGGACACAGCGGCAGCCAAGAGATCGAGAGACGCGGTGGACGGTGGCGGTGGCTACAATGGCTATGTGGTGGAGCCGCCCCAGATGGGGGGAGAGATGGCTGTGGAATTAGCAGACGAAATTAGGGCTTTTGCGAAAAGGTTCATTGGGGTTGAGAACACGAGGATGGAGATCATGAAGGAAACAGAGAGGTGTAGATTGGAGATGGAGAAGAGGAGGATTGATATGATTCTGCAATCCCAGCAAAAGATTGTTGACTCCATTGACAAGGCCTTTGGCTCTTCTACCAACAAGTTGAGTAGCTAATCATGATGATTTGTTGCTCATTATCAAGTTAATCTGTTTTGAAGGTTCAATCTTTATTTTTTGTTGTAAAATTATGATCGTTTAGCTGTGTTGTTGTTCTATTGGATTTGTATAGTTGACAGTTGAAACCCAGAATTTGTAGAATAGTTCTGGGTCTAATTTGTTGAGGGATTCAATCCCATTTATGTGCAATTGTTATTATTCTAGTTCTAGTTGTAGTTTTCCTAGCATAGCTAATAAATTTTCATGCTTTGATCAGAAACCTTGGGAATGAGTAGCTTCAAATTCAGCCTTAAGTTTAATATTCTAGTTGTTATGCTTAATTTTGCTATAAGTAGCTTCTGGTTTGCTTATGTTCTTGGTTGCTTGACCAATCTAACTATTTGCCTTTCTTCTTACTAGTTGCCCTTCTCAACTATCATAATATGCTTGCTTGTTAAAGATCCCTGCACAAAGAGTTGATGTGATGCAATCTTTTAGCCTGTGTACTTGGACATTGGTCAAACCAGAGAAGCACTTGCTTGGTTATTTTTAGCACATTTATTGGCCATGGCTCTCACAATGCATGTGAATCTGTCTCCTTAAAGGTTTGTTAAAGATTTCATGTTGCTTCTTTTAGACATATCCCTCCCTCTCCGCCGTGGGACCCGGACCTAGGGCTCCTTGAATTCTAGTTATGAAGTGAAAGAACATATCAGAGACTTGTGCCGTTTACCTTCCTGCTTTCTTAAAATTGAGATTTGAAACAGTGACTAGCCTGTGGGCTGTGTCCAAGATAACGAGGATGGTGAAAGATTGTACTTCATAATTTTTCAAGACTACATATTTCCATTTTTAACCAAAAAGGCTTGGCTGATAAGAGTAAAATTATGACTTAGAATTTGGGCCCCAAAGCTCCTCTTTTGTTTCTTATCTTTAAATGCTACCAAACAAATAGCAGGCTGTCTCTAAATGTTCTTGGTCAGTATGAGCAAAAGATACCCTCTTCAATGCCTCATGTGACGGACTATCGATGGCCCAAAAAATAAAGGAAAACATTATCTACTCACGAGTTTTCTCTCAAACATATATACAAATCTCCAAGGAATGAGTCTTAACAAGAACCGGCATCAACACTGAAAGTTTGTAACTGAAATCAAACATGAGATATACTGGCGCTCCCAAGTCCCGACTGTTTTTTCTTTTTCAGGCGGAGTTTCCAGCACTAAGTTCAAAACAGAAAATAATTGGCGTTGCAGATGCTTCCGCCTTTATAAAAACATCAGATATGGATGAGCTATCAAGACTCGTTGCATTATAAGACTGAGAACCGTTACAAGTTACAGTAATTCCAGGTAGCACATGGCAGTCGCAGATGATTGATATTTTCTAATCCCATTGACCAATGTATTACATCAGACATCTAAATATTCACAAGATTTGCAAAAGGCTTTTGCCCATAAAAATGATTGCAACCCCCTTAATCTGAAAGGGTACTAATACATGCGCTAATCTACTGGGGCAAAAAGAAATTGGGTCACCCTCCACAAATTTGCAGGGAGACCAAGGAAAATAAACCAAAAAAAAAAATAAGGGAAAAAAAATTAAAAGAAACAGGTACTAGGAAAAGGAAAGATAAGAGACCTCTGTACACGTACCTCTATATCCGTCTCTATCTTCCAAGAGCTCTAGACCAGTGGTAATTTACAAGATTTTTCCAAAAACAAAAGGAAAATGCCTTTGCAACATCACTTCACTAGTTCAGCTAAATTTTTAACAAACCTGCAAATACCATGACCAGCTCTTCCTGTTAATGCCCTTACGGAATAATCAGCTTCATCTGCACCAAACCCCAAACCTAGAATCAGATACCTTTTAGATTGAAATACATCACTCCTTTAAATCCCACAAATATATATATATATTAGACAACCCAAAAATTGTTTGCACAAAACACAAAATATGAAATGGCAGTTTAGCACGCATGCAATAATACTCTGCAACAGTGAATTCAAAGTCGAATCTTACTATGAAGAAAGACAATGAGAAAACAACCAAAAAAGGGGTACAAAAGCTTTTAAGAATTGATTTGAAAAGGGGAAAAGCAATCAATTTCTTCTTTCATGAATATGAGGCTAATATTATGGATATACAATATGAAATTAAATAGTAACCACCTGTACACCACTGTACCAAGGGTATGCGGATCCAACCCTGGCAGGACCGGTTGCTGCGGCTGCTCAATTCCTTAGAATCATTCATTCTGGTTTTGAATTACCAGTCATCATATACAAACTTCCTTGCCCTGCTTGCAGATGCTGCATTTGCTGTTGAGACTGCTGTTGCAGAGGCAATTGATGTTGGGGTGACTGTTGTTCCTGCTGCTGCTGTTCTTGTTGCTGATGATGCTGTTGGGATGGGGATGGCAGCGAAGGAGACTGTTGCAGTAGCTGCTGCTGCTGCTGCTGCTGTTGCTGCCACTGTGCTCCAACATTATGCCCACGAGAGGGCAAGCTACCAGATAACTGTCGAGGGCCTAACCCTTGACTGATAGGTGGCACAGGCTCATTCCCAGATGAATTTGTTAGTTGTGGGCTCCCAATCGGACCCACTTGAGTGGTTGAATTTGACATGTTAGAATCATACACTGGTTCTGATGATTTCCACTGAGGAGTAATGGCAGAAGGAACTGGTACTACATTAGATGAATCAATACTGGACTGAGGAATTGCCATGCTCACACCCACCTGTGAAGTGCCATTGACAGGTTGCTCATCAACCTGAGCTAGATCATTTTGAGACTTGTTTGGAATCTCTAAATTTACTTGACGATTCTGCTGGAGCACTCTCTGAACATAAGGCTGAGTCTGATTAGCTTGCTTCTGTTGTTGTGCCTGTTGCTGCGACTGCAGCTGCTGGTGGTTGGAACCCTTAATTGATGGGGAGACAGCTTGATGTGAAGCTGATATTGTATTACCAGAGGGAACTGGTGGAACCTGGCCTTGAGTGCTGTTATCAGAATGAGAAGGCATTTGCTGGAGTTGCTTTGATGAAGGAGTAGGTGGGCTAGAAAGTAACTTTTGCGGCAACTGAGAATGGTTTGGTGATTGAGGGACCAATGGCTTCGATGTTACTGGATTCAAGCCAGACCCGGAATATGCACCTTGACCTTGCATCAACTGCATGATCTGTTCTCCTTTATCAAGAGCTTGGCTTCCTGGAGGCATTGGAAGCCCATTCAGATGAGAAGGATCAATGGAGAGGTTCGCAGGATCAATGGAGAGGTTCTGATGCAACATTGAATTCCCTCTTCCCATTCCCTTTGAAAGTTTAGCCTGCTGCTGAGACTGGGCAAGTTGCCGCTGTTGAGGGTGGTGCCTACCAGATTGTTGAAGATGGTGCTGCTGGGGTTGTCTTTGTCGTTGCTTCCCCATCTGATTGGTCATCCCAACTGCACCAGGATTCCGGCTAAGCCCATGCAGCGGCAGGTGAAGTTTCTGCTGGTGCTGGGATGATATGGGAGTCATCGGGGAAGATGATGTCATAGGGGACAGAGATACTGGGTGAGGTGAAGTTTGCGACTGAATTTGGGAATTATTTTGCAAAGTTGATGAAATGGGAAGTTGGGGCTGTGTCTGGACATGTGACGCCAAGGAATTAGATGCAGCAAACTGCTGCTGATGTTGCTGCTGCGGCTGCTGCTGCTGTTGTTGCAAATATCGTTGTTGCTGCAGCTGCCTCTCTTTCGCAATACGGATGGCATAGGCTTGCTGCTGCTGCCCCGTACCATGATTGGGGCCTTGAAGATGAGAGTGATGAGGACTGCTGAGTGCATGAGACTGTTGTTGGGATACCTGATGTTGCTGCTGGGCATGACCTGGATATGTTTGAACAGATGGTGGAGTTGTCTGATTAGGAAAACCAGAACTCAACCCATTGAATGGAGCAATACCTTGGCCATTCCCTTGTGTAACCTGCATCGGAAGCTCTGGAACCATAAGTTGCCTTTGATGCTCCGGATTATGCCCAGGCTATGACAGAAAAACTCAGTCAAACAAACATAAAGCCTTGCTAGAACAGAACAATTACAAGCGGAACACAGAAACTACTGAGGGAAAATGTAACAATAAAATCAAGTGTCTGCCGAGAATGGCAATCTAGAAAAGCAGTGAAATGGAAAGATTATTTTAAAATCAAGAGGAACACTAAATAAAAGTAACAAAATCAATTTAGTGTGGAAGCCCGCCAACACAAGCTTAGAGAGGGCGAGGGCTAAGATTTTAACTTTTAATCCATGAAACAAACTTGTGTTCTAGTTGGGATCCACTACCCAGCAGGTCATTAAACATAAGTAAATCAAATGTACACAATCGATAATTTCAGACAAAATACAAGAGGCAGAAAACCAACAAACTGAAAGTAACCAACATTGAACACCCAAAAGACAAACCTACCCCTTTCTTCCCCTTTTCTTCCTCCTCTTACCACCCCTAAAGTGGTGGGAAATAAAAAAAACAATCGGATAAAAGTAACAAACATGGTTGACATTATGCAATCTGGCATATGTGATCTTAGACTTCCTTCTTCAACTTCACACTCCCAAAGTGGCAGGAAAAAATAGAGCAAAATAATCAGATTTTAAAAATGAACATCTTGCAACTTCGGTACATTTTTATCTCAACCTGCAAAACTTTGATCCTAGAGGAGGACGGCATCATAGGCTAAGAACTATTTGATATTATCTTTGCAATCTATAGCCAGTGCACATAGCAACACACTAAATGTCAATAACTCACCCGCATCATGTGCAAAGCATCGCGAGGTCTTAGCATCAAGTTTCCCTGACCAGAACCAGCTCCAGAATGCATATTTACAGGGCTTGGTATCCCCACCATACTGGATGAAAGCATACTCCCAGAATTCAGCATAGATGAGGAAGCCATTCCCTGAAACCCTGGCCTTGACATCGGCATGCCTCTATTCATCCCACACATCATGCCCATACCATTTGCACCAGGTACCATACGAACTCCACGATCAGTTCCCGCAAGAGCTCCAGGAACAGACAAGCTGGACTGCTGAATGTTTCTACCAGACAACATTTGATTGTAGTGTTGCATTCTTTGCTGCTCATCCATTGGTAAAGATGATGCTCTTGGACCACTGTATCTACCCTCCCTGTACCATGAATAATGAGAAACCATAGGAGCCATAAAAATAAAAAATAAAACAAAAGCACATAAGATCAATCTTATAAACGAAAAATGTAAATCAAGGTCACAATAACAAACCCAACCCAAAACAGACTCTACCTGACATTGGCACTAGGTGGGCCAGACGGTGAGGACAAGTTGCTGCCAAGAACCACACCAGAAGATCCCTGTAGTGAGGCATTTGCCCCAGAAGGAAGTAATGACCCTATAGCGCTCTGATTTGACATTGCTAGACCACTAGCATGAGAACCTTGATACCCAAGAACATCTGAGCTTGATGAAGGGGCATCACATAGATCAAGGGGGCTTCACAGATAAAAACCCAAATACTTATATTACAGTCACAGAAGAGAAATAAGCATACGAGCAAGAAAATGAAGAAAAGACCTGATAACATACTGACATGAACAAATAATCAACAATGACTTGATTAAATAGCAGAAAGTACTATCAAATCCGAGAACCAGAACTTACGTTAGAAGACCTCCATTCAGGTTATTTGGACAGACTTGGGAGAGGGCAATAACATGAGAATTGTGGACTGTTGTTATTTGTTTCGGATCCTGGTTATCGTTCTTCACAAATACACAATCACAAAGAATTATTGTTAGGATTCAGGAAGGAGTTCGAGTATACATAAAGCAACATATAAGAGAAAAAATGGTGTACTTAAACTGCTTCCAGGTCTCAATCATGTAGTGTACATTCTCCTCAACATCTAAACAATACTTTATTTCAAGTTTCAACTGAGCCCAACTAAGCCTGTTACTCACAAATATTTTGAGTTGGGTTGAGAAATCTATTTTGTTCAAACTCAGATCATTAACAGGAAATTGACAACACACTATCATCATATATTAGTTTAAGAAGCTACAATACTGCTCAATCTTACCAACCTAATCCTATGGATCAAAACAGTTAGTTCTACAGGATGACAATATCAATAACTGCCAGGTCAGAGCACAGAAACTAAAAGGACTATCATCTCAAATGCAGCATGTCATCCAACCATAAAATCTTATATGGCAAAGACACAGAAAAAAAAAATCAATGCAATCATGCTGTAACAAATAGTGGAAGATTCCAACATTAATTACTGTAAAAAGATTTTGCCTTTGTGGAAAGGTAGAATATTTCTGATCGTAAGGATGGGCAAGCTACAGAGACACTGATAGCAATATTGACCCAAAATCGAGCCACTGCAATAGGATCTGCACATATTCAACAAATCTGTACTTAATTTTCACAAACCTGACTCCTCCGATAGTGATGCTTCTGACCAATCTTAATTATTTTCTCAAAATGAGATTTCAGAGTCTCCTCTTCCATTGGGGTTTTCAAGCGTTCAAATAATTGTCTGGCACTGCCCTGCATGACATGCAGAAACGCCAGCAAACAAAAGTAAGATTAAACTGATATATGTAGGTTTATCATGCTGAACATGAACAAATATGAGGTAAACTTGTACTTTAAAGAACACACTCTTGCCTTGGGAATGCCCGGTATTGTAGATGGATAAGGCTGAGAAGATCCTGAATCTTCAGCACTATCAGCCCCATCACCAGCATTCATATCCATTAATATTTTGTGACGCTCCTTGCATTCTTTAGGCTGGCGAAAAATGAACTGCACGATACAAAGTCAACGAGAGCAACACTCAATACATAAGACTACGAAAACCAACACTTCAAAAGCAAAGTTTAATTTATAGAAGTGCTTGAGACTGTCCTGAAACGCACATAGATTATCCTCACAATAGACAATAAGCATACGAAGGTGCTCCAACAATTATACTAACCTTTAACTGCAGAGTACTGTTGATGGCATCACTTATAAATTCCCAATTTGGGCCCATATCATGTACAAGAACAACAAGTGCCTAAGGTAACAAAAACAGTAAATTTTGGGTAATTATTGGTACCTCTATATCAATGGAAGAAAGACAAATTTGAGAAAGAAATCAATAACATATTAACCTGATCTTCAAATAGGGACCATGGACCTGCAGAACCTGCCTGCCCAACAGACATCTGCAAAAAGTTTAAATGCACATTGACGGTATAAGTGGACATGGTAAAATAAAAACAGCACAACACGGGGGGTCAAGTGTTAGCACACTGTCAAACAGGGTACCACCAAAGAGTACCTTTAGTGATTTAGTTTTCCGTCCCCTGTCTCGACCACCAATCAACTTAATAAATTTACTGGTATTGGACATATTACTCATTTGGGATGCTACTGGTGAAGGAATGGACCCAGCCATTGGAGTAATACTGTCATAAGTATTATCCAAAGATTGTTTTAATATCTTCGGCTTCTTGGCAATATGTTGACCATATAAACCTATAGAAACACAGTTCAAAATGAAAATGAGAAGAACAGCAAGTACATTCTCAAATCAAATGCTAAAACAAATATCACACTGGAGAGAGTTACCGATTGTTCCGTTCGATTCAAAATGATGACTCTCCAATCTCTTTTTCGAATGATCCCTCTGCTAATTTAAGGGACCATCAGTTATTTGCTTGCAACTTTAGAATATAATTCATAGAATGCAATGCAACACTTAACTGAGAGAGAATGACATTCAGACTAAAAAAATTGTAGATCAAGCTTACATAGAATAGAAAGCACAACGAAAATAACTTGTAAATAAAGATTAAAAAAATTATTAAGAATAGCAGACCCATATCATATCTAACAACTTTACTAAATACCTGTTCATTAAGAATAGCAGAATCCAGCTGCCATCCTTGATCGTATGTAGAAGCCTGCAACCATAAAGAATACAAGCAACTTAACCAGTGATTAATGTAAAAGAACTAAAGATCCTTCCATATTATTATCCAGTTGAAATATGAATATTTTATGTACCAGATGTTTTGCCTTCTTCTTCTTTTTAGGTTTCATTGATGTTTCTGCATAGTCATAGGGCAACTGTTTCTCAAAGTCCCCAGCAGACTCAACCTCCACACTTTTCTGGAATTGAGATCCGCCATGCAAAGTACTCTGATCATCCTGAAAAGAATTAGTATCTCCACTTGAAGCATCTGTCTTCATCTGGGCCTGCACATTACTCCCAGTAGCTCCACCACCAAATGGACCAACGACCCTCTGCCTGGAAGCAGTACGCATGCGTTTTGTTGGAATTGAACCAACGTTGAGGCTAGCAGGCCTTTTCCCCATCAACATGGACTGTTGAGTTGCAGATGTGCATTGGGCAAAAGGCAAATCGGCACCTGCTTCATACGACCTAGAAGCATATAACTTCAACCTCTGTCGCTTCTTCTGGTTAGATTTTGAGGACTTGCTACCTTCAAATGCTCCAGGCAAATAATAGGTGCTCGTTTCTCCTTCATCCTCATCATATGGAGCCTCTTGAAAACTAAACTCTGAGATTTAAAATGTAAATTTAATGAGCACAGGATTCGCTAAGAAAATAAAAACAAACATAAACTCAAGTTACTGATATTTATATCAAAATAGTCTAAGCTTGTACCTGCTCCAGCATCATACATAGATGTATCAACCTCCTCTTGCATGCTACTGCCACTTCTCTGAAATTTTGAGGTCACTAAATCAGCAATGATAACCAAAAAAAGAAAAGAATTCAAACAATTACCAAATCAATAATGTAAGCAACTTTCCACAAAAAACACAAATCAATAATGATAACACCATACATCATACCAAATACAAACATGAGTTTCATTCCTATAATAACTGAAACAGTTGGGTGTACTGTTATAGACAGGTGACAACTTATTCACACTGAACATTTTATTCCCCATCATTCTCCTTTTAAATGTAATAATTCCTTTGTGAAACCAGAAACAGGAAGCACCTATGTCAGTTACACTGATGGGCATTGCATTTACCTCAAACTGAACCAAATGAGATTCAATTGATTTTCTGTAGGTTTCCATCGCGCCAGAGGGAACTGCATAGAAGAGATTTTCCTGCCAAAGCATAAACTCATTTTTAACAAATGACCCACACAAATACATGACTAATATATAAAAGGACTTTAGTTTGCCCTAGAGAGAGAGAGAAGGAAAAGTAGATGGAGAGATGCATGACAATGTCAAGATTGATAGCTTCACTCAACAAAAAAGACCATAATGAACTTAATCACACCTCCGTAAGGTGATCCTCCCATGACATTTCTGTAATCCCTAAATCAGACATTCTCTCAGGAGTAGCGGGTGCATGTGCTTGAAGAAGAGGAACCCGAGAGTTGTTATACTTCAAAAATCTCACTGCGTATCCCTGCATAGACAGTGCAAGATCTTTTCGGGAATATTGCGGCTCCAAATCTTTGTTTGACTCCTGCCAATGACCATGATTTAGATCAACAACATATGGCACATGCAGGTAAGACAAAAACTTTCAAAACTTCTGGTCTATAAGTACAATATAAGTACAATATCAGTGACATACAAATTAGAGTCATGAACAACATTTTCAACATTTTCAAAATTTGGAGGACCCATTCCCACCTCAGACAGATGAAGCAATGTTACATTACTCAACTTCAAACATCCATGTGAGTATTTTTTTCTCCAAGAGGATACCAAAGCATCTTGCAACCTCTTTTGGAACTATAAACCCAGTATAACTCCAATCATTATTAAGGGCACTAGGCATATTGAAAAAAGAGAATTATTCATCAAGAGCTTTAATACACTTCTGTACTTTGATCAACCCCTATCCACAGAAAAACTAGGAACAATAAAGGTTCAGCAAGTTCAAAATAACTTTGACCATGGGGCAGAAAATAACCAGATCCATGCTTAAGGTGACAGATTATTCTTTTAATGGCATAAACTTACTCTCTCTGCTCACATTTTATTGCCCCCTCTGTGGTTATAGCTGATTAGTTTATAACTAAGTAAACATCTAAGAGTTCAACGAGAAAAGTAACTAACAAAGCTGTCTATCAACGAGAAAAGTTCATTAGATTAGTAGACGTGGACCCATAGTTAAACACTTATCGTATGCTAAAGATAAGGGGAAACAAACCATTTAAATAGCATAGGATTTCTAGGCATTAAATTGACCAGAAGTAAAGACCATTAAAAAAATAGATCCAGATAAATGACCAGCACCATATTAGATTCTCCATCCTTGGCTTTAGAAGCTTCGTTGCTATCAATACTCATTGATCCAACCAAATCGGAGTTGCAGTTTTTTTTACAAGAACTTGAATCGTCACCATTCAAAAGGGTCTCAGCTGAATGCCAAAATTGCTTGACAGCCCTTGCCAAGTCATGAGCCACTTTCTTTTGCACCCAATGTTGATGCTGCTTTTCCATTCTCAACCCAGAAGTAGAAGCAACACGATGACATATTTGAGAAGCAGCAGTTAGCTTCCAAAGACGCTCCTATAAACGCATAATAATTGAACAAAAATGTTTAGGGAACTTTAAAAATATTGATATAGTTAATACTAGTTAGCTTCAACTATATGGGCATAATCATAATATCATGCCTGTGCAAAATCATTTGCCAACCACGCCATTTCCTCGAGGACAAAATCCCACTGAGACTTTCGGCGATTCTCCGAGGGTAAAGAACGAACAGCTAATTCAGCAATCCTCTTATGCTTAGCCTGGTTATTACATTTGATGGAGTAAGTAAGATGCTCCCTTAAAGTTTGTAAAATTAGACATCATAAATCGCAGGGGAAGAGAGAAATAACCTCTATAATCCGAGCCTCTTCCAGTATAGAATCTTCATGTGCCTTGTCTATCACTTTCAAGTGAACTCCTGGAGTTTGACAGTCAGAACCTGCAGCTGTATCGCTCCCTGACAAAACAGTCTCAGGAACCTCACACATAGATAAGTCCTGAGGACCCTGAGATATGCCAGTGCAAGAGTTCTCTTTGTTGATTTTGGAACTATTATCCAACACATCATCCACTTTCTTATCAGTTCCTGATATTGTACGGTCACTCGGTTGTTCTCCCTCAATGTTTGAATGAAGCTTAGCTTCATTATGCAACTCAGGTCTACTTTCACTCATATCCTCCTCAACTTTGACTTCACCATTGCCAGAGTGGTTTTGACAAACAGAAGCCTGGTGATCATTAACAATACAACCACTGTCAACAGCTTTGGTTTCATTACCTTCTTGTACCATTTCACCACCAGCTAGATTTTGTGCCCCATCAACATCTGATGATTCGATAATATTTCCATTATCAGTGTTCCTTGTAGTAGTACATATGTCACTATCATTATTTACATCTAATCCTACACTAGTTTGGGTGCAAGAAGACTCTGAATCTAAACCCTTTGTGCCTAAGGCTGCACTGCTAACGTGAACTTCATTTGGTACAATTTTACTCTCTCTATTTGAATTGCTAAACCCATTCACCTGTGCAGAACTGATTTCATTTTCAGTCTTTGTTGTAGCTGCACAAGAAGGACCTTCAAGAACAGATGATACTAGTGGTTCCCTTTCTTCAACAACCTCTGGTCTCCCACAAACGTCAATGGGCTCTTCCTGAGAATCAACCTGACATGGTTGACTGTGTTCGCTCTCTCTCAAACTTTTAGGAGTTGTAACATCCAATTTGCTTTCAGAACTATCTTTCGTTGGACCAGTAACTATTTCAAGGGCCTGCACCCCCTCCAATTCCATATCGAACTGATTATCACAACTTACAATCTTGGGAGCGATATCACCATTTGAACTCGCAGACTTTAGGCTAGCGACAGGAGGTTGGTCCTTTTGGTTGTTAGTTTCAGATATCAGCTTCTTAGGATCCTTTGACACCCCACGAGCAGGTAAAGAAGATCCCTGACCACCACGACCCTGTATATCCATTGAATTTGATCGAGTACCATCACGATTTGGTCTGGACCTGTTCCTTCGAGCATAAGGACGGAAAATAGCAGAGTCTTCAGATTCCTTGGCATTTTGAGTCCCATCCATCTGGGACGACTGTTCCGATGGACCAATGTTGTTCCTTCTACTAAGATGCATAGAATTCCTTTCCCCATCAGGCACATCATTGTCACCATCAAATAGTAAGAGATTATCAGCACTATTGGGTTCACAAAGTGTAGGAACCTCTGGTCGACCACTACTTTCAACAGAGTCCCCACGCGGTGATGCAGTCAATGCAAAACTACCTTTTGCTTCACTGAGATCACGCCATGATATAAGAAAAAGAAAAAATGAAGAGATTTTAGCCGGTTAATTGAAAAATCATGTAATTATATAAAAATAAAGACTACCTGGTCACAAACTGTTCTGGATGCTGATCAGTGAGTGAAGTAGACTGGACACTAACAGAAGCTCCATTTCCAAGTTTGAAGTCCAAAGGATTGCCACCCTGAAAGTAAGAGCGTTGCGATAATCACTACATAAAGCAGTCAAAAAATAAATAGCCACCACGAGATCAAATTTCCATACTTTCTCGAGAAACTCTAGCTCCCTTCTTCTTTCCTCCCGCACATCATACTCCTGTCTGTTATCAGCAAATAACAGTTAATTATATACCTCATGTAGACAGGGAAAACATCCAAAAGTAGAAGTTGGAAGGGATGAGGGGTAAACACAAATGAGAAATCATACCTAAGTTCTGCTTGAGCCTTCTCGATTGCTGCTCGGCGCGGAGAGGTTTTCAAACCAATACCAATTCCGCCGTCAACCACTCCACCCATGGAATCAACCTCTGCATTTACTAGGAGAGCAGATCCTGAGCTACATCCATGCATTCCGACCTTAATGCCCGCAATCTTTAATCTCCCATCTAATCCAAAGTCTATAAAACTCACTGAAAGAACAGGTATCAAAAAGTCATATAAGAATAGAGAATTGAAAGTACTTTTTTAACTTAAAAGAAGGATAATAACCTTACACACAAGTAATAAGTTAAAAAATATATCAGTTGACTAAATTTTAAATGCTGTATCTTAAGAAAATGAGGAGAATATGTCCCCATTTCACTGAATCAAATAGCATGAATGTCAATTAACTAGTTCCACAAATGATAAGTCCCTCAAGAAACAGTGTTCTTAAACATACCAAAAATGTCAACACAAGCAGCAAAATGATACATTTGGACATAAGATGTGAACATAATATATTAGAATCGGCAGAAGGAAAAAAAAAAAAATATATATATATATATATATATATACACTATATCAGATGACAAATTACATCAGCTATTTTAGAAATAAACAATCCCCATTCGCTCAAACATCCAACACAAGCCCACACTGATTTCACATGCCTGACTTAACAGTTGGACCTAATCATATTAAACATAAATGGAAATTACCTAAATATTTGAGGCAAAGCTTAATTGTCACTTCACTACTACGATTTGTACTACAACGGTTTTCTCTTATAGAGCAAAGCAAAAGCATTTGACCAATCTCAAATTATGATGTTCTTCTAAACAAATGCAGAAACAGGTATAGCATGATTTGCATTAGCAACATGCTCGATATCACAATTCACACAGACAAATACAAAGATAGGTACATTATTGAACACCTATAGAGCCCAAATGACAAACTTACAATTTACTAAGATAACCCGCTAAAGTACATATGAAATATGCACAACATAACACAGTTGCATTCTTATATCAAATCTATCCATAGTTCTGTTCCTCCCAGATATCAACAGGTTGAAGGAGGAAAGAAAAATTATAAGTATTTAAAGAAGAATTTGAAAATAGGAAAATGAACTCGTTGTACCTGTTCAGTTTTAAAACAGGAAATGTAAACTAATATAGCAATCATATATACATAAATAAAAGGGGTGAATTCAGCACGATCATAAACTCATTATTCCCCCATCTTTCAGAAAACTATTTTCCACAAAAATTTTATCAATGATTTGTAGTTCACTATTCAAAATTAAGGGGCTGCACAGTTTTCAATCTTTAAGGAGTCTGTGAGACGCTAAAAAACGAAAGGGAATTTAAAGGCAATAAATATAAGTAGCTACATTACTGAACTATTGTGAACCTCAAAATACAAATACACACTGCATCAGTGGCATATCTTCCGGTCGAAACCAAGCACTAATTGAAAAATGAAACCTAGTTCACGTAGCTAAGAACAGAAAAGGAAAAATTTGGTAAGCGATGACCAAAATATGGTAAGTCATTACTCGAAGATACTGTAATATATATGATTTGGCACTAATAATGCTATGACTAAGAGCAACAATTGCATGCAAGAGGCTTGCCCAATGATCTCCTTCGAATTCTCACATGGGCACCCTTACACATATCCACTACAGTTTCAAAACCACTAACATACTACTCAAAGAAACAACATAATCAATCCCCCGTGTGGAACGTCAAATTCTGGCTCTTAATCCCATGCCAATACCATAAGGGCATAGAGAGCAAAACTTACCTTATAAACCGCGAGCATTCAATCACAATGCATTACACAATCACACACGAAAGACAACTCCACACAAATTGCCCAACGAACGAAACCCTAATTCCATTCAACCCTAACTGAATGCCTAATTTCAAAATTCTAGGGTTTCCATGGGCAAAAACCTAATACCAACAGAGCAACAAAAATACCTGAAATTGGGGACAGGGTAGCAAAATTGAGAGCTAGGGCACGACAGTAAGGACTTCAATTTCGCCTAATTTCTCTCTCCTAGGGTTTTGAACAGCGCACACGCTCAGAATTGAAACAAGGCCGAGTTTGCCCTAGAACACAACACCTCGCTCCAAATGTCAGCCATGAAATGGTTGCTTAGACTCGCTATGAAACTCTCTCTCTATCTCTCTGTGTCTGATTTCTGTGTACTGGTATTTGGATTTTCCTCTATTAGGTTTCGGTTTGATGTTTCGTTGTTGGGGTTGTGTTGGGGACTATGCGACCTCTGCGAATAGTGGGCTGTGCGCATGGGGAAGAAGACGAACAAAGAAGAGGGCTTAGAGAAATTGGACGTCCATTTTGGGCTTTTTATTATTACGTGCGTATAATTTTCTCGAGTCTTATTACTTATTTTTGTCTAAGCTTTTTGCTTCGATTGGGGTTCGATGAGGAAGAAGAAACAGGCCAAAGGGGGATATCAAAACATTTTTACTCGCCAAAATTAAGAACATGAAATCTTTTTCTTTTCTTTTTACCACCCAAAAAATACCTGACCCTTTTGATTTCATTTATTTTCATCACTTGTTATTAGATCCATTTTGATCTCCTACATATGTTGAATACAATGACTAATTACTTCCTATGTCTTTGTAACTTTGTTCAAAACTAACCCCGTAGTCACGAGTGTGCCAATTGGTTTTTTTTTTTTTTTTTTTAAGAATTAAGAAAGATAATTGGTAATTGTGTTCCATAAAAATATGACCTATTATCTTATTTTAATTTTAATTTTAATTTTTTTATATGAAAAAATGTGAATTTATCATTTATTTAATTAATAATGTTTAGATTAATCCTAGGCATTTTCTAGTATTTTGAATGTTATCACCATTTTTGGCCTTGTGCTCTATATATATATATATATATGTATATATTTAAAAGCAATAGTTAGATAGATAAATTGAATTTTCGTTGACTATCTTGTTTTTATTTTTATTCATAAGTAACTTGGAATCACTTTGAATCTTGTTTTGCCTTATTTTTTGATTATTTTAGATTCTTGGTGTGTTATATTGTACTTGCCTCTCTACACGAACTAATAACTTTTAGTAATTTATCCTGTTATAGACATTTTTGTTGGACATAGAGTCTTATTTTCTTTTTGTCCTTAAATATTTACATCTTAATTGACTATTTATTTACATAAATAAACTATAATCACTTTGAATCTCATTTATTATCAATAGAAGTAGAAAATTGTTTTGCCACGTTATTTGATTATTTTAATAATACTTCTTGTTTTACATTTTTATCTTAAATGCGTGATTAGAACTTTCAGCCTATTAAATGCCATGGCATGGCATGCATATATTTGCTAAAATTAAAACTCAATAAATCTGTCCCAAATTAGCATAACATAGCAGCTCAGTTACTATAACTTTCCTCTAATGTAGTCGTAATTAACGAACAAACTTATCTTACTTAATTATGGTGTTTAAACTTATCGTACTTAATTAATAAAAGATGCAAGAGACAAACGTAAATTAGGTCAGTTGGTTAGGACGTGAATAGTTTATATTATGTATTATATTTTAAAAAAACATATACAAAAAGGTTTATAGATGCAGTAGGTTCACAACACTACTCTTGCACTTGAATCGCTCATCCCCAATGTCGTTGGTACTCGTCAAATGCAAGAGGTTTATAGTTAAAATAGATTCATGCTTGTCTTTTCTCTTATCTACTTCACCTCGTATGTTACAAAACAAATCATTGTGTCTTGAATGGATCCCATCAAAGATCATGATTTGTATGTCAACATCATCAGCTATTTCGTGAATGATCTTTCAAAATGCAGAGACGCCCAAATTACACCATAGCTTACTGTTATTTGTACCAATACATTCCTTAAACCCCTAAGAGACCGTTTTGTTGTGCAGAATGAATTTCTTAAGGATGAACCTCTTATGTATAATCTCACAAAATGAAAATGGGAGATGTTTATTTTCATATTTGGGAACGTTGGGGAATGTGGTCCATGAAATGTCACTGTCTCATGTATAGTCTCACAAAATGGAAATGGAAGATGTTCATTTCCATGTTTGGGAACATTGGGGAATGTGGTCCATGAAATTCTCCCTTGAAAAGTTCATACCCATGACTCAAGTATTGCATTTCCAAAAATGAACTTACCAAACATTGAAATGATAATTTCCATAATTTCCACAATTTCCATAGAATTAGAATCTAAACCACATTTGTCAACACTTATTAATTTCAAGTTATCGGCCCCACCATCATTAGAATTTGATATGCTGTATAGGAGTGACACCACTTGACAATATTTTATCAGCCAATATGCCTCTTGTTTGTAATTGGTGCAACTTTGTTGTTTCAAAAGTTTGTCTTGGCTTAAAGGCAGTGCTACAGTATCAAACGTTTGGCGCCCAACTCTCACTCTATAGCTAGCTAGCTAGTTAGTTAGTTCAGTTACAATCTCTTATTTTCTTAGTATAAAAGAGAATTTTAGCTTATCTTTATTCCCATACCATCTACAATTTCTAAACTTAATCAAAGATTTGCACAGAGCTCCAGTCTCATTCTTGTTATGTTTCTCTCTAGCTTTGAAACTTTCTTATTGCATGATCTTAATTGCAATTTGTGCTAGTTTTTCTGTATCATAATGTAGTTTTCAATTTCACCATGAAAGTTATGCATACGTTTTCTTCAATTTCACCAGCCACTGCAATATTTCTTGCTTACAAGTATGACTCTAAAGCCGATAACTGCAACCATTTCACAGAGTTTATGACTGTTTTGCTGCCAATAACATCATGTTGTTCTGAAGAAAGTAGGCTTTTCTAAACATACTATGATAGGGTTTTATTAACAGTTCTTCACAACTTAATAATTATGTAATACATTCAAGTTTGTCAACGGAATATTGAACAACGAAATGATTGAAATCTTTCTCTTTAAATAAATTTACCGTGGTTTTGATGATTGGAAATGCCAGATAGGAGGCAAGCGAGTTGGGATTGTCGGATTGAGAAACATTGGCTTAGAAGTTGCCAAAAGACTTGAGGCCTTTGGCTGCAACATCTACAACTCAAGGAAGGCAAAGTCATACGTTTCATACCCTTTCTATTTTGATATATGTGAGCTTGCAGCTAACAGTGACGCTCTTGTCATTTGTTGTGCATTGACTGCTGAAACCCACCACATGATCAACAAGAAAGTCTTGTCGGCATTGGGAAGAGAGGGTGTGATTGTCAAGAATAGTTTGATGAGCTTATCTTCATCAACACGATGGAACAGCTATTTATATTAGCAAAACAAATGTATCAGCAGATAAGCAAATCAGATTACAACTGAAGAAGTCCACACAGACTAAGACTCCTTCTCCACACCCATTACAGAGTTTGAATTTGAACAAGCAGATAAGCTTTGTCTAACAAATGTTTCACGACTTTGTGTGAACTAGTAGCAGGGAATTTCGAAGCATTCTTCTCCAATAAACCATTGCTTTCGCCGGCTATGGATGATTAAATGGATTTCTATTTGCAGGTTAGTGTCTCCATATCTTTTTGCATAATCTTGCATGCCATTTTGGTTTGTTTCCCATGGGAATGGTTCATACAGAAACCACTCGCAGTAGAGCTTCAGAAAATTCTGTTCTTATTTTTCTTCTGGTAAGGTTCGTGCACTTTTATGAATCAATGCAGGGGACCAAAGAAAAGATTGATGCGATGAATGATGCAATGAGAGAAGACAAGGATGAAGAACCGAGGCGTTATGGTTACTGGTATATAATTGAGAGTTTTATGATTTGCATCATTGCATGTAGCAGACGGTGTGGATTTGCTTGCCAAATATAACGTTTGCTGAATTTTAACTTAAGATAAGAGGATGCTTTTTGTCCAGCTTCCTTGAGCATTTTCAATATAAGTTCTATTAGGGGTGGGCGCAATGCTGTGATGTTTCTCCTTGGAACTGGAACTGAAACTGAAATTTTTTTCTGGTGCGGTATGGTTTGATTTGGTTTGCCAAAATGGCTAGGGAAACCAGTGTGGTGTCAACGGTTTTTGGTTTTGAACCAGTTTAATTTTTAATTTAGGTTATTTAAAAAAAACACATAGAAGATAAAAAGAAAGAGAGAAGTCGGAGAGGGAGGAGAGGAGAGGAAGAGGAGACAAAATTAGAAATATAAAGAAAGAAAAGAAGGTGTATGGATTCCACTGCCCCTCTGCCCATCTTCCCCTTCCTTTCCTCATCTCCTCTTCTTTTTCTCGCATATTTTCCTTTCCACTTATAACCTCTTCTCCTCCCCTTCCCCTCCTCAGATAGTCTAGATCTGTTTGGATTGGATCTATATCTGTTTGTTTGTTTATTTTGTTTGGTTGTTTTTGCAGTGTTCCAAGTGATTGGTGTTATCTTTGTCTCGGCGACGGCGATAGTAGTGATGTTGGATTGTGTCTCTCCTAGGGAGAGTTGTGATACCTGGTGGCTGATGTTTTGTCTCTGTTTTAACGGTGGCGGCAGCAGCTACGATGGTGGTAGTTGTTGGGATGTGGTGCTTTTCTTACTCTGCGCCGATCGAAGAACTATGCTTGGTCATAGGAGGTTTTCTTTGTTTGGTTCTGAGTTGAAGTGGAATACTTCTCATGGGTCTTTTTACTGTTGTTTCTGTGTTCGTCCTCCGTGTTCTCTCCTGGTTTCTGCTATGGTATGACTTACAGTTTGTATGAGTGTCGAATGACTATGATTTTGCTCATAGAAGGCTTCTTTTGACAATTGGGATGTTCTGCGGTCCTCTCCTGTGGGTTTACTATTTTGGGTTTCTACGATCCTCTCATGTGGGTCTACTGTGTTGGTCTCTAGTTGCGGTTCTCGTCGGAGGTCTTTGTGTTAGGTTTTGTTTTGACTTATTCTCTTATTGTAATGGTCCAAAGTGACCTGAATTGGACTCTCCTGTTAGTCCATGACGTGTGTGGTACTCTTTCCTCTCTTGGGATTTGTCCCATGAGGTTGTCCTAGGAAGGTTTTAACGAGGCCACTATATCATGTTGCTTTTTGTACATCTATGGTTTTATGAACGAATTCTCCTTCTCAAAAAATATATGCAAAACTGGTCTGATTTGGTGTATACCAGTTTTTTAAGATGCAAATCAGGTTAAACCAGTCCTGTTTGAATTTTTTTTACTTTTGTTGACTTTTTGTTAATTTTTTTAGTCAACCCAATTTTGACTGGTTTTTCCAATAATATTCGACTCTGTTTTTTGATTTCGATGCTCACCTCTAAGTTATATGCTCTCGTTGCATGTCTTCATTTTCTTTCTATCTTTTCCTCATGCAAGTCACATGGGGAGAGAGATAGGAGGATATAATGGGGACTTGCGAGGTGCAAAAGTATTTGTAGGATTTTCTCATACTTTTGTTATGAAATACAATCAGTTTGACGATCACAATTATTTTGCAACATTGGAAATGAATATTTTGTGACATTTCAATGGTTTCTCACTTGAAAATTAAAATTAAATCATATATAAAGATGGTTGAAAAGATGTATCATGTCTATATTACACAGTTCATCACTTTTCCAAATCTACATTCTGATACTATTTTCAATATTGAATGAAAATATTGGAGGAAATTAAATTGATGAATTTTGAGGAAGATTTTCTTCCATTGTTGTTTTCAGCCAATATGCCTCTTGTTTGTAATGGGTGCATCTCTGTTGCTTGTTTCAAAATTCTTTATGGGCTTAAAGGCGTTGCTACAGTATCAAAATTCTAGTTAGTTAGTTAGTTCAATTACAATCTCTCATTTGCACAGAGCTCCTAAAAATGAAGAATCTACATTACAATTTACAAATAGCAACTTTTCACGCTACCAACTCAAGCCAACAAGAAGATGCATTTTCTTTTCTTGATTATAAACATACAATATGTGGTCAGCACTAGATTAGTTATGGTGTCACGTGCTGTTAGTTAAGTTGTTACTGTGTTGTTTAGAAGCTAAGCAGAGCTGAGGCCAAGTATATAATGTAATCTCTCTGTAGAAACTGATCAACAAATATGATTCAAGAAATACAATTCTCTCTGAAATTTCCTTTCTTCTTCTTCTTCTCTTCAGTATCATGAATGTTATCATGTGCCAAAATTTATACTTATGATTTAATACTAAATAATTTTAAAAAATCAGTACAGGACAACATTGCTGGTCTTGTCTTGAGCCAGTAATTTATGTCTCGGTCACTCTACAGGTCATGTGACAACATTGCTATACCACACTACATTTCATTTATCATCCAAACATTCACGTACACAAATCAGGAATATCTACAGTAACAGTATAGCTATGCATGACCTGCAAAAAGACCTCATCGAAAGTCAGGCTTTTCTCTGTGCAACCAAGTCATCTGACTTCCTTCTGTCGATTCCATAAGTTCACGGAGTTCCTTCACATGGCCAATCATCTTGTTGGCTGAATAAGCTTTAATCATAGTTCTATAAGTAACCTTGTCAGGCCTGCATCCTTTTTGCTCCATTATCTCAAGCACCCCCTTCATTTCTGCGAAGCATCCCATCCTCCCATAAGCATCAACCAGACAATTGAAAAACACAATATCAAGCATCACGTCTGAATTCTCCACAAATCGTAAAACACCATCAATTTTTTCAGGCAAACCTGCTAGCCCATATGCCCTTACGAGTGAGCAAAGTGTGACACAGCTTGGCTTCATCCTGTCTGACCGCATTAGCCTAAACAGATACTCCATTTGTTTTAAATCCCCGGCCCTCCCAAATGCATCTATCACCACATTGTATGTCACGATCGTCCATGAGTGATGGTATTTCTGCATGTATTCCATCACAGCACTCATTTTCTCATAATTCCCAGCTTTTCCATAGGAATCTAGAAGAATGTTGAAAGTCATGATGTTGGCTTGGATACCCGCACTCTGAAACTTCTCAAAACACTTTTCCATTGTTTCTATTTGCCCGCTGTTGCCAAAGGCTCTCAGTATGGAATTCATGGTCCAAACATCAGGCTCACAATCCTGTTCCCCAAGCATTTCCACAAGTGTCGATTCCATCTCTGCAAATCTTTTTGGAAAAAAGACATTGAGAATGAATAATTTCTTCAAAATTGAACAACATATTATGCTGACCATATGATTGACACAAATATCATAGGAACTCTTTTTTTTTATAAGAAGAATATAAAAGAAACTTATGAGGTAAAAATGGAAGATCTACTCTTTTATTTCATTAACCAGAAACAAAATGATTATAATGTGGGAAACGATAAGGATGAAAGGCAGTTACATAGCAGGAGTAATGAAAGTGAAGTTTGAAGTTAATGGTAATGGTTGTGTTCACAACTCCCATGTTTCCATCATTGCCCAACCCTTTAAAAGGCATAAGATATAAACAATTGTATGTTCAAAATTCTCTCTAACCCTCTTTTGATTTTACTGGTGATCAAATGCTGCACAAATATAACATTTGATGCAACCTTACATTATGATATTCACAAGAAATTGATGGAGCATTCAAAATGTTGAAAGGGAAGGATATGAGGGAATACTTTTTAGATTTCCCATAGGCATCGATGAGGGTATTATACGTAATGGTGTTGGGTCTTATCCCCTGACTCTCCATATCCGAAAGCAGAGCCTGCACTTTGTCGTATGCAAAAACCTGCAGGCATGATTTTATGAGGATTGAATAAGTATGGACGTCAGGCTGGCAGTCAGGAGTATTCTTCATCTGCTCAAGGAGGGAAAATGCTTTGTCAAAGAGGCCGCTCCTACCATAGGCAGATACAAGAGCAGTGTAAGATTCATGGTTGACAGCACAGCCTTCGTCAATCATAGCTTGAAACAGCTTGTGGGCTTTTTCTGGTTGCTTACATTTTCCAAGCATGACGATTAGCTTAACATATAAAGCAGCATTGGGCCGGTACCACTGCTGCTCATGTAGTAGTTCAAAAACCTGATAACATAAAAGATAAGATGGCCATGAGAGGAGACACTCACAATGTATTAGGCTTATGAACAATTACAATGTTAAATTGAAAAAGAAAATGCTAAACAAATAATTATAAAGGTTGCATCAGAATAAGCTTCTGGGATTTATTTGTTCATTCATCTACCTCTATGACTATATCATTAGTGACAACAATCAAAATAATCTTCTGGAACTAACATCAATCTGATGATCCGAGGTTTCTGATAAGCTAAAAATCGAGCCTTTTCTATGCTTTCCTACATTTTCTCAGCAACCAAACAAAATTCGAGCTGAAGCAAACAGAGTCCAAAGTTGAATAAATAAAATGGCTAACCAGCAACTAAATTGCTTGAACAAAACACCAAAACCCAGTATTTAAAACCTTGGCCTCCCTTCTCTTTCTGCATATCTAAGCAACCAAACGGAGAACAAGTGCAAACCCAGATAGAAATTCCAAAATCCCAATTCGCCCAAACCCAATTCGAACTAAAAAAAACCCGAAAATGGACTGACCTTGAGAGCGGACTCCCAACGCAAAGCAGTGATTCTCTCATGGATGGCTTCGAGCACGGTCCTAGGAAGCAGCCTCTTGGAACCTTTCTTCTTCTCGATCAGATCTTTGGTAGCTTCTCTTCGCAGTATGACCGAGATTGCTTTCCTGGAAGCTATTTTCTTGTTGGTCTCCTCTTTTCTCTCCTTGGCCTCCTTATCTTTAAGCTTCTGAATGTCTAGTATTTTGCTTCGGCTTCTCTGTGTCAGTGTTAGTGAGTGTGTTTTGTTTGAGTTACTATTAGTAGAAGAAGAAGAAGGAGGAGGAGGTTGGGGACTGAGTGTGGTTTGGGACCGTACAGTTACCGGTTTGGTAACCGGTGGCCGCTTAAACGGTGGTGGGGGTGGTTGGGTTGGGCTCGAAAGTGAGGCCATGAATTTGTGTGTTTCTCTGTCAGTCGGATTGGGAGAGAGAGAGAGAGAGAGTCAGGGCGCGCTATAATATCGTTGAGAAGGGAAAAACGGCACCCAACGAGGCGCCGTTGTGGGGGCAAGCGATAGCGGACCGAGATGAGACCGTTGGTGTGAACAAACGACGATATTTTGAACATGTTGGACTGTTAGAATTTTACTGCACTAAAATTTCATGTTACTTGAGTAAAAGTTCTTGTCACACATGCATGCCGATTGATGAAAATTTTGAAAATGCCAAATGAAAAATATATATATTAAACTAACTTACCGTCCAGTGAAACACATTGTTGGTTCTTGCATTGGATCACAAATTGTTAGACAAACACATCTTCATTATACTATAAGCATGTGAAATTAAAAAACTACACCCATTTCATGTCACTTAAATTAAAGATTTTGCCATATGCCCGTGAAAAGAAATTAAAATTAAAAACTTAGCTCACTCGTGGTCGATAAAGGGACGTCATTTTTCTCTTTATCTTACGCTATAACTAAGTTACATAACCACCAACAGCAATATCAAAATCAGTTATTCAAATTATATTGGTGAAAAGAAATAATAGACTACTAGAGAAAAAGCATAAATGAAATAACCATGATAACAATAAGCGAAAGTGAAAGAAATAAAGGATGCAAATTTTGTTCAAGACAAGGTAAATAAGTGAAAAATGAGGGTGATTACCAGACAACCTCTCGACTTGGACAAGGTAACCACTGGCTTTTGCACTGAATAGAAAGCACCTTTTTATTTCCCAGATATCAATTGTTTTGGTAATTACATTGTTCGTCAGATTTCTTTACTTTCAGACACAATGTCTTTAGCAAATTTGTTGCAAGTTCGTATGTTGCGAGGTGATCTCTATGCGTCACGTTCCAATTTAATGTCTCACGAGAGTAGTAGAGAGATAAGAAGATTCATGACCATTTTGGTTACAGATGCAGGCAGTGATTCAACTGAAGTTGAGGAAACCTGACTGGGATCCGGTGGGTTTACATACGTTATGACAGAGGGCTGGATGACTCATTGTGGTTGAGTAAGTCAGCAGAGGGCCTGCATTTGAAATGTTCAGTCTTGCCGAATCGGGCAAGGGATCTGTATTTGCAGACTGACCCTTATTTTGTGAGATATGTAGAATTGCTTGCAGCTGAGAGGAATACCTTGACTCGCTTTGGAATAGCATAGACAAATCTTAAAGCTCCACTGGAATCGGCACGTCCCGTCATTGATATTAATCTTTCTCAAAAAATAGTATTTCCGTTGGCTATACTCGGTATTATTAATGTTTCTTTTAAAAAACGTGGTAACGCCGCGCGGCTGTACCTATTTGATACGTGGTATAGTATAGCCGGGCGGCTATACTCAATTGAATTAATGTTTCAAAAACTAGTATCGCCGCGCGGCTATACTTATTTTGACACACAGCCGGCTAACCGCTGAGCGGGTCCCTTTTTTTTAAATAAATAGTACAGCCAAACGACTATACTCGGTTTTTCTTTTTTTTAAAATAGTATAGCCGTTCAGCTACACTCGGTTTTTATCTTTTGACACGTGGCCTCCTAAACGCTATTCGGGTCCTCCCTTTTTTTATAAAAATAGAATAGCCGTGCGGCTATACTCTAGATGTTGCTACAAAATTAGTATAGCCGCCTGGCGATACCTATTTTGACACGTGGCTGCCTAAAGGCTGTTTGGGTCGCATCAATAGTATTGCCGCCCGGCTATACTCTGCTTTTTATGATTTTTTTTAAAAATAGTATAGCCAAGCGGCTAACTCGGCTATATATACTGGAATCAGCACGTCCCGTCATCGTCAACAACCTAGCAGAGTTTGAATGTGCTAATATCTACAATGAGAGGGCATGGCTGGAACCTGAAAGCCCGCAGAGTCAGATTTGTTGCTGGTATGGATGCCAAGCTACCGAAGAGACTTAAGAAGGTGGCCATGGAAGCTCTGCTTGTTTCTGAGCATTAAGGAATTGTTTCAGAGATGTTCTACAAACTGGTTGGATATGGAACATAATAGTATGTCGAAATAGATAGAACCTCTTGTGTGTTTGCTTTTCTGTTCTTGATAAGCTTTTTATATAGTTATCTGATAAGCTGCAACTTTTCATGCTTCTCAGCTTATTAAATTGCCTTTTAGTTACACTTGTAATCTCTTCTCTATTTGTCTAGTTTTTGTGTTTGTCAGTTCCCATATCAAATACTTGTTAACACGTCTATTGATTAATTTAATAGAATCATGAGAATTACACACATATTAATTTTCATATCTCCTTCATCTAGCACCTCACCTCACCAATTATTAATGTGTCATTAATTATTTTTATTTATTTTGGCTAAGATTCACATTTCTCTGTTTCCTTCAGCAAGTTAGATGTATGGTATATTAATTGTGCGTCTCATGTCAATATATAAGCTCTATAGTGTTATTTGTACTAATACTTTCAGAATGTAGACATGCCCAAATTACACCATAGCTTTAGTGTTATTTTTGCTAATACTTACCTTAAAACTCTAAGGGTCCCGTTTGATGGGCGAAACGAATTTCTTGTGAATAAAATTCCAATATTTAATCGTACGACATTGAAATAGAAGAGGTTCATTCTCATATTTAGAAGAGCGCTGAGAAATAAGGTCCAAAAAATGTCCATTTCTCTCATTCTTATGTTTGGTTGTGAAGTATTAGGAATAAAAAAATTATTTAACTTTCCAATAATACCCTTTTATTTTTTATTTAAAACTATTAACAAAAAGTGGTATTTAAAAATTTAGAATATGGATAATTTAGTCCAAAAAAAGTGTATTAAATGTTTTTCCAAGTGAGGGAAAAAGATTCCCAAGGAGAGCCAAGGGGTAAGAAATTCCACCCGACATGGCAAGTTCATACTCATGACGCAAGTATTGCATTTTCAAGAGTGCACGTACCAAACATGAGATGACACGAAATGAGGAGAAATCCTCAGGGGTTTAGCTGCACAGCAATCTACGTTGGTTTGGTGGAGATGTAGGCAGACAAGTGGTGTGACATCTCATTTAGATATGGTATGGGGACCATGAATTTGTGTGGTTATAACTGGGTAAGAAAATGAGATTGAGATTCTTGATTGATGCTAGAAAGATTGCTAGTAAATTGCATATCACATAAATTCAATTGCTAGATTACCAGGCATAAAGTTGAAAGCTTTCAGAATCGAACAATACACAGCACAATGCCAATATGCCAACCAAGACAAACACTTTCAATTAGATTGTTCATCTCAATATTCTCAAAGACTCAAACAGACTAAAAATCCAAAACCCTAAAATCCCCCATCTAATGCTCACCACACAATTACATTACACACTCCCATTTCATCTAAACCCTAATCTTCAACCCATGTCAATTTTTACCGCCGCTGACCCCTCCCGCCTGCGCCACCTTCTTCGCCGCCTTCTCTTGCAGCGCTTTGGCGTCCCTAAGGAGAAATTTAGCAAAAAATTGAAAAACACCCCAATTCAGAGTTGAAACAAGGGAATTGAAAATGAAAGGCTTGAGATTGAGAGAAAATTCATACCTTTGTCGGCGTTGTTCGGGGGTTAATCCATCGTTTTTGGGCTGCTTGGATTTCCCGCCAGACCTGGCCTGAGCCCTTTCACGGTCTCGCTCTCTCTGGCTTCCGCGTTCGCTTCAGTTAAGCCAAACAAACACACAAGCAAGCATCACACACAAAACCACTCTCTTCTTCCCCTCTCAAACCCTGATCTAATTTTCACAATAACTCGTTTGGTTGCCGAGAAAACGGGCTTCAACAACAAAAATCAGAGATCGAGAGCAAAAGATCTAATCTTTGGTAATTTTCATCGCGTTTCTCGGCAACCAAACAAGGCAAAATAGTTAAGACTTTGAAAAATTAATAGAGGGAAGAAACAGATCCGAATTGCAAGGATATGGGACATTATTGAATTGTGCGAGTGAAGCTGAAACAGCCAAACAAGATCACAAACACAATAAATCCCTGCAACTTCACACAGTCTAATCAAGCAACGATCAATAAGTGATTTCGTCAAATCAAAACCAGAGATTTCGAGATGAGAAAGATCAAAGAAATGGAAATTTTGAAAATACCTGATCTATGCTCTGAGCTCAAAGAGAGCGAGAGACTGAAGAAGCCTTGTTTTGACGTCGCGTCCGAGGAGAGCTGATGACATAAAAGGACAGGCTGTCGCGAACCAAACAATCTACGGAAGTCTCGAGAAGCCGCGGTTTTTCTAATTTCCACAATAAATTAAATTTTTTAGTTGAGTGCTTATCTGGCATTTCTTTTTCTTGGTCATTTTTAATTGGGCTGCATTATTATGGGCCTGGCAAGGGCAGGCCCAGATTGCCAGGCCCAGATCAACTTTCATGTAAGCCAGCTGCCGTTGGAGCTCAATTTGAACTTACATTTTATTTCATTTGAGAAATTCTACATGAACCCGAAAGTAAGATTGGTACATTTATGTTTTAAGATATTTTTACGAGCGCAAGGGCTTATAGTTGAAGTGATTGTGAGCATTCGTCTTTGAATGCGAAGTTGCATGTTCAATTTCATCTTACTTCAATCCAATAACATTCATTCTTGCACTTGAGATTGTATGTTCGTTCTTCCCTCTCCCATTTATTTTTATTTAAAATATATAAATAATAACATTTACATTCCATTATAAAATGTGCTTTAATAACATGAACTATAAAAGATATGTTGGCTTCTCCCACCATCACCCCTTCCCTCTTGCCGCCCTGGGCTTTCTTCTCCCGACTTACTTCAGTGGTTCCCTTTCTTCCCACTCCGGCTGCTTCTCCCTCTCTCATCAACACTATCATCTTCTCTCTCTCTTTTTTCTTTTATTAGTCCTCCTTTCAAGAAGGAAAATGATGTTGGTAGGCCATGTCTTTAATTTTCATTTTTTTATAGTGACAGAGTATTTAAAGTAGTAGTGGTCACTGGTCACACCTGTGAAGTCATGAATTGCAGATAGAGAGAAATTAAATATCAACCTACCTATATTTAAAATGTATATTTGCATCGTATGGTCTAGATTTTAGATTAAGATGGCTGCAAGTCTTCTTTTAATTCTGTTTAGATCTTATTTGTGTTCATGAGCTGATGGGCGGGTGGAACTAATAATTCTGCTTTGTTTGTAACTTGGTAGTCATTATCTCTTAATTCATAACAATATTGCAACCTCAACCACTCTCACCTTCGAAACAAATTCCCACCAAAAACCTTCTAAACAACCGTATTAGATTAGTAGCATTAATTATTTTTTGTTTAAAAACAAGAGAAGATCAATGACGGTCCAAGTTTCACTTTTTACGCTCTTTTGCAAGACGAACATAATATGTATAACGTAATTTAAAGGTAATTTTGAAACGCCAAAATCGTGACCCGACTTATAAATCCACGTCATTGTCATGAGAGAAAAATTCCATTTGGTTTGGTTTTTATAATGAATAAAAAATGTTAATTTAGGGTGTCTGCAATTTATATTCTACTTTAACAAAGCATCCCACCCTCATCACTTATCACAAATGAACAAAAGCGAAAGGCTAGTCTATGTTGTCCTTACTCCTTAGTTAATGTTCCATACTTTGTCTTCCAACACATGCCATGCTCAAGTCCTAATCTCTCTTTTGACTTTTCTGTTCTCTTTTTCCCCCTTTGTCTCTGTTTTTGTTCCAACCCAAATGAAAAAAAGTTAGTGTTTATGCAAATTTTACATTAGACATCCAAAGGCCATTTCATCGATTTTAACCAATCATAAAAAGCAAAAGCAAAACCTAATCCATAAAAATATCTTAAATCTTCCACACAAAAAACGTCACCTTGTTCTTTCTTTTTTACTATCAAACTATTACATTGCACGATGTAAATACGATGTAAATATGCATGCAATTGAAGTTTATCACAATATGTTCCCGCAATTAAGGGGGAAGCAAGGGGACCCTATTGCTTCCCATAAGACTCGTTCCGCTGCCAAAACACCGCCAAAAGAAAAAAAAAAAAAAAAAAAAAAACTATCCTCTTATTTTCCTCCTACAATTTGAGAGCTAAAACCGGAAAATACAAAAACCAAACAAAAAGAACACACAGAGATCCATCGACCACCAACCATTCAACTAACTGGGCTTAAAAGAAACAAACAAAAACACAAACAAACAGACCCACCACCATTGCCAATTTTCCGATCCATCTGCTAGCTTTTTTGCCTTTTGGTGCGTGCCATGTTCTCTCTCTCTCTCTTATCTTATCTTTTCTTCTTTTCTTATTATTATTTTTTAATGTAATTACTGTTCTTTTTTCTTTTGCTGCTTTCCCTCATCATATTCATATGCATGTTCGAATGTTTCTTTCTTTCTCTCTCTCTCTCTCTCTCGAGCTGAGGTAATCAACTTTTCTTCCTCTTTTTTTACAGAGGAGAGATAAAAATAAAAGAATTGAAAGCTGGCGGGGTCATCGTTTCTGACGGTACCAACGGTCACGGGACGTAAGGTATCCCATGCCATTTTTAGTTCCTCCCTCAAATTCTCAAAACTCAAATGTAATTGTAAACTCGAACGTTTTCCACTTGAATGCGTACATAACTTAGTGTAAGAGGAAATTTGTGGGATTAATGCAGAATGTGTGTGTCCTTACGACTAGCATATAAGTATGAGTCGACATACACTTACATCTTGCATCAATCTCACAATCATCTTATGTAAGTGATTGATGGTTTACGGTATTCAAGATTTACCAATTTATTGTCTATGTAGTTTGTTGGACTTTTCACTTTTGTGTTATGAGGTTTCAATTCTGGTGATTTGATCATTGTAGTTTGATATCTAATCCAAGTTAAAGATTTGTTCAAATTTCCTCCCAATTTATTGATGAAATAATCATGTGTCACTTACGTGATGTAAGTGTATTTTGGACGATATTTTAAATAAAAATTTCAATGTATCATTGAATTGTGATATAATCAAACTACAAGAATCAAATTGCCAAACATTAAAACTACACAGACCAACAACAACTTCTTCACAAAATTTTAATGATCTTTTTTTTTTTGCTTAAATGCCCTCAGTAAAGGGGTATATGTCAACATAAAAGAATTGCAGTCATAAAGAATGATAGATCCATTTTAGTAGCAGTTTCACATTTCCAAGAAATCTAAAATCACATAACCCAAGCAAAACAGAAGGATGATTCCGATCCTTGAAATCCTCACAATCCTCCAATAGAAATTCATCATTTTCTTTTGTCTGTATTTGTTTTTGCTGTCATGGAAGGTCGCCGGAGGCTAACGCTTCTCGATCAGATGTCAGCAAGTGGGAACGGGAGAGACTTAGCTGGTTTAAGCCTGGACGACGTCTTGCTGGCCCCTGCAGCCAAACAGCCACCTCCACCTCCTGCCCTGCCCCCAACCATCTCGGGTCGGACTTTGCTCGATATAATCCGAGACGAGGAGCCCAAGTCCTACCGGGCCCTGATTGGCAAGAAGGATAAGAAAGCCTGGAAGTCGTTTAAAGACCGCCTCCGCCTGAAACGCGCCGGCTCTGCTTGGGCCTCCTCCGTTCGTGTCCCCACGTCGGATATCCCTATCCGGAATAACACTGTTCACGGTTCCAATCACCAACATCTTCACCTTCACCTGAGATCGCGTCGCAGCTCAGTGAGATACGCTACGCCCGAGACAAATCTCAACATGGTTCAGCAAATAGACGAGAGCAATTCCGCGGGAATGCGGCAGATTTCGCGCCGGAGCTCGACCCGGTTCGGCCCGAACGCGTCGATTCCGTCCGACGAGCCCGACTCGGACAGTTCTGGTCAGAACGCGCGGGCGCCGATGTTCTCTCGTCGGAGTTCCGTGCGGTTCACGGCCGACGAGATCGGGACCGACTCGCCCCGGCGACGGTTGTCGACAGCGCTGGAGGAGGAGAGGTCGCTGTCCGCAAGAGAAGCGGTTGCGGCGCAAGTGGCCGCTGAGGCCGCAGCCGCAGCGGCGTCGGCCGAAGAGGCGGAAGCGACGCATGGAGCGGCGCAAAACGACGTGCCGTCGGCGGACGGGGGTGCAGCGGGTACGACGACGGAAGCGGAGCCGGTGAGGATGTCGTTGATGGACCTGTTGGAGGAGACGGACAGGCAGATGGGGCTGGAGTCGAGTTACACCATGGATGACGAGGATGAAGAAGAGTACGAGGAGGAAGAAGAAGAGGAGGAGGAACAGGCGGAAGTAGGGAACGTAGAGTATAATTGCTGCGTGTGCATGGTAAGGCATAAAGGTGCGGCATTTATCCCCTGCGGTCACACGTTTTGCAGGATGTGCTCCAGAGAGCTCTGGGTGCAGAGGGGCAATTGCCCCCTCTGCAACAATTTCATCTTGGAAATTCTCGACATTTTCTGAAGAAGAACCGAAAGAAGTCATTTTTAATTGGTGTACAACTTTGAACTTCTCTCTGTTTCACTCCACCACTTTGTTTCTTAATTGGAGTTATTAGAAACAATTTTATTTTATTTTTGGTTTTTGTATATTTGGTTTCAAGTTTTTACTTGATGTATCAATAGTTTCAGACTTTCAGTGAATGAATGAATGCCTTCTTTCTGGGCTCTTTTCTGTACATAATTTATGATAACCTTGGGTTTGGGTAGAGCTCATTTGGTGCTTAATTGCTAGAAATTGGAATTTGGATTAACCTAACCATGATTACATATCCCGAGTTACCACATTTTTCAAGCTATCCAAAACAAATATTACAGAAAGTGAAGATTTTGCTGGTTTAGTGATCGTATTTTCTAAGCAGCATATTCTATCATTTGCAACAGAGCAAGGAGGTAAAGAATTGTAGGGTTTGCCAACTAGGTTTAGCCCGCTGGGAAGGGGCATTGACTTGGCCTTGACTTGCAGAATGTAAGTCTTCGAACTCCCATGACATATTGGTTGTGTGTGTAAGAGAAACCTCTCTCCCATGTAATTTAGACTATCGCTTGTACTCAAAAAAAGAATTGTGGGGTTTAATTTAACCAATAGTCAACTACATTAATTTTGGTCAAAGCACAGATGAGGGTTGAATTGAATCATTACTAGCATACATTTTTACCAGAACCATATGTATCAATCTCACATATTTGTTCTGAAGTTTATCAGAATACAATTGAGATGTATAAAATGAGATTTATGATTTTACATAATACAATGGTTGAGTTCATCTTCTTCTGCTTTTCCTTTACATATAAATGTATCCAGGAAATGCCATCCTATTCTTTTTGCACCTATAACCTCAGAAAGTCCTTTCCTATTCCTAACTGAGATATGGTCAATTGGTTTAAAGACTCAAGAAAACCAGAGTCAATTTCCCAGCAGGGCAGCAGTACAAACTAAATGTCAACAATCCAACTCTTTAACACCTGGCGGACATGGCATTTATCAGGTTGCCTCACTATATAAATTTGATCTCCCACTTTGTTGTCGGAGTCCTGGTTCCGGTACCATGTCCATAGAGCCCAGGTCTCATTCTTCACCTGCAAGTTATGCAGGTTGAAATCCATGGTTAGATTATAATTCAGATGGTGAAACTGAGATGTATGTTTGTAACACAAAACCCATCAAGTATATTATTCTAGTCACTGATAGGGTCAAGGATATTCTAGTCACGGATAGGATCAAGGATATTCCATTCACTAGGATTACCTATTACTGAGTGAAGAAATCTTGTATGGTTACTGAGAATGGTCTTTATATGCACATTGACTTTCAAATTTTCAAGCACATACTCATATTTCCATCAATAATTTTTCAAGTTGTATTATATGTAGGGTCATAGAAATTAAAGCAAAGCATTTATAGCAAATTGAACGTACTTGGGCAATTCTCAAACTGAGAGGCAGAAAAAAAAGAGTACCTCAAGGATCCCATGACCAAAGCTGCTCTCTCTGAAGGCACTGTAATCCGGTTGCCGATCCCAACAAAATTTACCTGCGGCTGGGCCTGAGGTAAAGTTTTTTGCACAAAAGCCACCTATGTATTCATCAGGAGCAGTTGATGGCTCTGGGCAATTTCCAGGTTCATCAGCATATTTAACTGCCATCTTCTCCCGATTACCCCCATCACCAACAGTGAGATATACAGGACCACAGGGATCTAAGTTGTAATTATATACACGATTTGACCTCTCATAGGCATGAACCTATTATTGTATTCAAAACACAGAGCTACATTCAGTGCACTTTGAAACACACAGATATTTGGTTAAACTGGGGAACATGAATTCATCAGTCTTAGAAAGCAATGAAAATCTTAATGGGGATGGGAAACAAATGCTATTGTGGTGAAACTAGGTTCAAGATAATATCATTCGCTCAAGATACCAAAAAGAAATGGCGGAGTTCCACTTCGTCATGTAAGTCATCAGCAATTATTTGCTTCTGATAGCATGTAAAATAAGTTCTTGCATGTTTTAGGTGCACTGGAATCCAATATCAATTGATTTCACATTATACTTTGTTTCCTCAAAAGTAAAAAAATTAAAATGCAGTTGTTTCTATCACTATCTGGCATACAAGAAAACCCCAATCAAAGGGCCCCTTTCCACTTCTTCATATAGTTTCTGAATATTAGAAAGAAACATATTGCCTAATATCAGAGACTATCCTAATCATCGGTTATCATTACTTACATGTCCATTGAACACTATATCAACTCCATAAGAGTAGAGCAACTCTTCCATTTCCAACCTCATACATTCTGCCTCTCTGTAATGGGCCTCATAAGTACTATACCAGGGTGGATGCCAAGTAGCTACCAGCCATGGAGTTGTGGATCTGTCCATATTAGCCAAATCTTGCTCCAACCACTTGTATTGTTTCCCTGTAAGGGGGAAAAAAACATGTTAAGTAATTACTGTTTGGGTAGGGGAGGAAAGAAAAAAGAAAATGCAAAAATGGGGATATTTAGGCACAGCATGAGCTAAAAAGTTATGCAGACTTTTATTACCTGATCTTGTAAAGTCAATGTAGGCTCCAAGCATAATAAAATGAATCCCCCCTGCATTAAAGGAGTAGTAGAATGTGGATGAGGATCCACTTTCTTCAGATGGGAATGCAAACCGAGAACTATAAGCCACAAATGTCTTATTTTCAGCCTGTTCTTCTATTTCATGGTTCCCTTCTATCACCATTATTGGAACTTTAGAAATTAAATTCTCCATAAACCTACACAAATTACCCAGCAATGGCAAGTTGGCAATATAAGAAAACAAGTTCCATCAGTCATACTTTAGGGAAGTCATTGCATGCAGTGGAGAGAAAGAAACTTATATTTTACCTTCCCCAGTAATCCCATCGAGGCTGATAGGTCTCGTGTATTGGAGAGTGTGGAAATGAGCAAGAATAGCAGTCAGAACCAGTTCCATTTGTCAGGTATAGGTTTGCATACGTAACATCACCAATCAATAGAACAAGATTAGGATCGTTACTAGTCAAGTGACTAATTGTGGTAGTTGTGTTGTATGTAAGGCCAAGGTCCCCCACAACTGCTATTCTCTCTGGGTAGCTCCACGGACCAGAAACTGGCATGGTCCTGAAATGGTAGATTTCGCTCATGGCCGGTATAGAAGGATCTCCACATCGATAAAAATACAACGTATTCGGTTTCAACCCTACACAGAATCAGAAAGTATATCACCAACTTACTAGAAGAAGCACATATTGATGAGGTCATAAAACGACATGGTCATAGATGTTTGATATATCAGCAGTACAATCATTTTTCATCACAACTTACGTTTGAGGCAGTTAAAAGTTCATTCAGCCAAAGTTGAAAGAACCCAACTACGTAAATGTGCATTAAAACTTAAAAGCAAAAGAAGAAAATCGAAATGAAACCTGTAAGACGAACATGGTGGATGATCCCAGAAGTGTAATTTTGGAGGCCTTCAAAAGGGTAGAGCTGATTGTAAACAAGAGAATATCCTGTTGCTTCGTGTGTTGGTGGATATCTCAGCTTCCCATAACGAACAACACTTGCCACACTTTTGGGGTCCAATGGCTTTATGTTGTAGCCAATTTGCGATTCCCCTGCAACAAAAATTCATGAACAACCCAATTGGTCAAAAATCAAAAATAAAAAATTTTCAATTGCAAAGCCAAGAAATTCCATTTACGATAAAGCTTAAAGCTTACAGCTGTAAACCCAAGTACAAAATCAACAAATAAAACATAACAAATCAAAACCTGTAACCCAGGAGATCCAAACAGAGTCGTAATTGGCTGAAAGCGAAACAGAAATCTGCTCAGGCTCGAAGCCTTTAACTCGGCGGCGAACTCGGTGATCGGACTCGGGCAAATCGACGGCGTTGCCACGCAAACTTTGATCAAATGGAACAGTGACGGGCTCGAACGGACCGTCCAAAGTGGTGGGGATTCGGGCCTCAACGGGCCAATAGCAACCCAACACCACCACAACCAAACATGTTATTGCAGCAAGTGCAGGAACAGACGAGGACGAAGAAAATGTCATTTCTTTTGGGGAAGAATAAATGGCATTTGCTTTATGGCTTATTGTTCTTCTCCATCGGAAAACAAATATACAGAGTTGCAGAAAACGAAAGAAGGGAATATTTATGATGGTGACGTAGAGAAGAAATCTGTCTTTTGCAGCCAAAAGTGGTTTTCGTGAACAGTTGCTTTTCTTCTTGGCTTGCTTTTGTTTCTCCTGCTTTTGGGATTTATATATAACTTCTCTGTCCAATTGTCCTACGTTCCCGTCCTCTGTTCTTTGATAATATATACTAGCTCCTTGGAATATGCGGTAGTATATGCCAATAGGTTTTCTTTTTTATTTTATATTTTATTTTTAAAATTAAAAAAAATAATATAAGTAATTATGTTCTATAAAAATAGAACTTATTATTTCATTTTATTTTTAATTTTAATTTTTTTAATATAAAAAATATAAATTTATTATATTATCCTTATTTAATTAATATTTTTAATTTTTAATGTTTGAATTAATTAAGGATATTGTCTGATATTTTGAATGTTTCATTATTTTCTGTTTTTTGTTTTATATATATAGATTCATGCAAGTTCTAAAACGTCGTACAATAACAAAATTGGAGGGACCCCTATTAAGCCCCCTCTCTTGAAGAAATACTCCATTTCGATAAATCATGAAGAAAAAAATAGTTTCAATATGGATATAATTTATATTCCCTGAATTTTCTTTTTCTTTTTTGTTACAAATGAAGCCAAAGTTGACCTAAGTAATGTCTTATATCTTATAGTGTTTGTGTCATTTCATTTTCGTGTTCAACTTAAACTCAACATGTTAATTTATCGTATCCAAATTAACTTACTCTTTATATTTTTTATCAATCAATCAATCACTGAAATATAAAATGTTGTCATTATTTTTTAGGTCTAGGCAAAAGTAACTATGATGACTTTAGGTTTGGGAAATATTTTTTCTTTGAGTTTTAACTAATTAAAAACTGTGACATTAATCATCAATAAGAAATGTATTATCTATCTCATGAGGACTTATGGGCTGGGCTTTGGAGGCATGACATTAAGGTGGGTTAAGATTTATGGGCTACAAAATAGACTTAACAAATTATTATTATAGTGGGGTTGGGTGGGTTAACCCAGTCTGGCCAACTTCTAATTGAAGAGCTCCAACTTTTTTTCAAATTTTGATTTAACCCAAACTTTTACTAAAGCGAATTGTGTTTTCTGGTTTGGGGGAGAGATAATTTGAACTTGATATCTCTACATATAAAATAAAGAAAAATATTAATAATTAGTTTATGTTGATTGTTATTTGCGAAAAAATGTGACTCGCATACGTAACTATATTTGCTAAAAGTTTAGAGACTAAAATGAATACAATTAAGGGGAATTACTAAATATGAAATTTGTTAACATTGATTAATCTGTCATGAGTGGATTATTAAAAGATATGCCAGGATCAATTAGCTTGAGGTGGATCTTAGATGCATGCCTTTGGAGTTAGAATCCAAGCCAGATCTAAAGGTGATTGTTTAGTGATATTATACTCACGTCCATGGACTGAAAACATTTTTAATCTTGACCACTCGGATCAACGCACTTATTACACTGTCAATGTTAGGCCACGATAGGTAGGGTTAGGCCAAATGCCAGCCATTTCCAAATATTCCCAAGCTTAACTTTTGGCTAATTAATTTGTAAAGTTAACAGAGTCTAATAATTCACTCTAAACTTGTCAACGGGATCTAGCTCAATGAAAAATGGACTTGACTTAAATGAGAGGTCTCAGGTTCGAACTCCTATGACATCTTGGTAGTGCATGTGTGAGAAACTCCTATCTCCCCTTATAGTTTATACTATCAATTTTACTACAAAAAAAAAATCACCCTAAACTTTTTTCTTTTAATTTTTTGCTTTATAAAACTTTTAAACCAAATTGAAAGTGGAAACATGTAAGACTGATGCAGAATACAGTGTGGATGTCTACTTTCAGCAATGGTTTGCTTTTCCTCTTCCCCTTAAAGCCTGCCACAAGTAAGCATGCTCTAACTTTGTTTTCATTCCCAAGGAACAATGCTTGGATGTAAGGCCACAATAGGCTCTCTCTGTGTCTAACAAGCACATTGTATTCTGTATCAACTTGAAAGTTTTATACATAATTAGAATATAATGTTACAAAATCCCATCCATGAGAGAAGCCCTAGCTAAAAGCAAGTGTTTAAGGAAAGCCATTATGTATAAGAAAGATTTTCCAAAATACACAAGGCAAGGGCTATGAAGTTAGTCTAGTTATATGTTCAAACTACAAAGAAAGGTTCAGAAGAAATGATGCCTTTAACACATGCAAAATCAGATAAAGTCTGCATTCTACATTTCATCTTAAATACAGCTTTCAGACATCAGATTCAAATACACAAGTTTTGCATATCATGGAATTAATGAAAGCATTACCAAGGTTTTTGAGAAACCAAAATACAAGAGTACCTAGTAGACTTTGAGATTCTCAGTCATACAATGTATAGAACTGCTACTATATGACACCTAGAATATTAACTCGGACACATAAACACTTCACTGTGATTTATGATTTCCGAAAACAACTCCAAAAGAAGAAATAAAGATTAACTTCTGTACCTGACTGCCCTAGAATATTACAGGAAAAATTCATCCCGAAAAATAGCGGGCAAAGCAGAAGAGCCGCAAAACGGGAAGTTTGGAGTAACACTTATCTACTAACTCTTAGCCTTTGGTTCTCATTATTGTAATGCTGCCTTTCCCACCTTCAGTGCGAATTTTAGTTTTTCCAACGACAGGCTTCCCTGAAAAGGCCGAAGTGGGGTAAGCAGCAGGGTCTTCATATTTTTGCTTTGATTTTGAAGGTGGTGGAGTGCGGATCCGCTGGTTTATGTCCTTCAGAGTTACATCTCCATGAGCCCCAGAGGGTTTAATGAAGGCAAATGGATATGCCACAGAAGTAGCTAACTTAGTGGGAGTCCGAATGTAAGACTTCCTACCTATGCACAGAAACAGAGAGCCTTGAGTGCTAAGTTTTTATTTCAATAATTTCATAGCATAATTTATAATGATCCAGGCAAGGAACCCTGGTGTACCTGAGTACACCTCTAGATTACATACAGCAGAAGAATCCTTCTTCTTTTTTTGGTATGGAGAGAGAGAGAGATTATCTAACAGTTCAAGTATAATTGATATAATTGAGGTGCAATCAAAATACGGTTTTTGGGGATGGAATTTGTGGCGTCAGCCTATAGGGTTTATTATTTTTATCATTTCTTCCTAGCAGAAGTGAGAGATTACCTTTTGATTTACCATAAGCAGAAGAAGAATTAGTAGCAAGGTACTAAACTGAATACTCGGGTATAAAATTTGGTTAGAGAGAGAGAGAGAGAGGGAGAGAAAGCATCTTTAATATCTCTTGACTTTTAACATTATCCATGGCTTCTTTATTGTATTCGAGTTACCTCAACAAGAAGTTGCCATAGTCGTGGGACATCTTTGAGAGAGGTTGGGGAGCTGATTGTTTGAGTACATTTTCAATACAGGAAGATAAGTAAAGAACATGGAAGTACCTTTAAAAACAACATTTCGAGGTGTTCGGGTGACTCGCTGTTGAATCACATTTGCTTCATGCTCAGGTCGGACGTCACATAACTCTGTAACAGAAAATTGATTTATATACTTGATTGAAGGGTAAGGATATAAGGGAAACAAATGCAAAAATACAAATTTCATGAGAAGAACCAATGTAACGTACTTGCAATGTCAATTTGAACATCAGAAGCCCCAGAGAAATTCCTGAGTATGAAATAATAAAGCAATCATATTATTGTAAATGACTGATTGAATTGTAAAAGATACATATAGAGCTTCCAGAGGCATACAAATCATCAGGGCTGAAATGCATCTCGGTATCATTGAAGCATTCAGCAATCCACTCATCAGGTGACTGCTCAAGGCACTCATAGCCAGATGCAGACGCATTTTCTAACACAAATAATATTGTCATCAGAAAACCCTGGGAATAAATGTTCAAGTAAATATGGCAAAACACATTCTGGAAGAGACAAACCTGAAAACCCCGATACCCATTGTGATGCTTCAGATAAAGCCTCTTCAATTGAATCAGCCCTCTCCTAAATATAGAGCAGAAAAATAAGTCTAAGAAAAATCCATGGAACATGAAATATGCTGTTTATGTACTGAAATCTTGTCTCCAAGGAACTCAAGTTCCTACTTTTGACTTCCAAGGCATACAACTTGAAAGTCCCTTATCAAAGTACAACCCATAGCTAGACTACCGGAGAAACTGTAGTCCTGTCAACATTGGTACTCCAGTCTGGCATAACATATATAGCACACCAATTTGACATATTTACCACAAATGAATGGCAGATACGATGCAACAGTCCTTTTTCTAATGAACAACCATATAACTATCGCAATGCAGTAGTAGCATTGGGATAGAGGAAAATATGCACTAACTGATCCACATGACAAGTTCAAGAGTAGTTTGGCACGCAGCCAATGAACGATACAACATGCCTTACATATGTTAAATTTCAGACAAGAAAAGAGATACTCAGAACCGACATTTGATTTCAGGAATGAAGATGACAACTCGTCACATGAGAGGAAAGGATCAATAGCTTGAGTGTCAAATTGTAGCATCCGTCGCCTCTTTACTTGTGAAAAAGACTCCCTTGGTTCTTCTGGTTCCTTGGTCCTACTATCTGAAATCCACTTCTTTGATATTAAAACAACAAACATAAAGGGCAGTGTTCTGAATTGCACATACAAGAAAAGCAAGAAAATCTCAAAGAACATTGAGGAGGAGAATAACAAGGAAAACCAACCTCTATGGTTAACATGATAGGCCAAATCCCCACAAGCCTTAACTGGTGTTGTTTCATCATCAAGCATGTACGAAAGATCTTCTTCATTCTGAGGCACTCCATTCCACAGGTATTCAGGCATGTCTGCTCAAAATAATAGTACCAAGCAAGAAATCACTAACTCAATTCTAGTAATAACAATTTATTAGCAAATTATGAACTGTGGCGAGAGCGCACCATAATTGGAGTTCTTTGGGGTACTATGATTATTCCTTTGCCAATCCCAGTGCTCACTATCATCATTTCACACAGTAGGAAAGAAAGTAAAATGAGGTCAGAAGTAAGAACTCCTATGCTTGAAACAACTGAAAGGAAAACCACAAAACTACCCCCATCTCAAGTATGAGCCACAGTGCAAAGTTTACACAATGTGCACGATCTCAGGTTCCAAAACTACTAATGTAATACAATTAGTTAATGTTTAATAGACACTGTGAATCTATTCTTGTTTTTTATTTCTAATTTTTTCTGTGTGCTGGTTGATTCTATAAAGATGGAAAGAAACAAATCAGTGAGTAGAAGATCAATATAATCAACAAAGCTGTCAAATGGAAATGTAACCAAACAGTAAGCGGCAGCACCTACAAGTAAAGCAAACCAAATGTGTTTTGTCCCAAAGAAAAAAGAAAAAGAAAAAGAAGAGTAGGAAAGGAACATCTGATCCAATTCTAGATGCTAAACATATATCAATAAATGTATGCTTCTGTAATTAAGATCTGGAAGGATAAATACAGCTAGAATAGAAGGATATCATAATCTATATTGGGGCATTTTACTTTAACACAGTACCAAAAAAAAAAAAGCAAATAAAAAGCACAAAACCATGACCCACCAAGTGAATCAGAGAGCCCACATCATCCTCATTTCAGCCTTAAAGTTCCAGATGAATCATAATCTCTAAATAACTAAAAACCTATGTCAAAATTGAAGCAAACCCAATTTGCAGAACCAGCATTCGATCCCCCAAATCAAAAGGGAAAATGCAAATAACTAAATAAAAAAGAAGGAGCAAAATCCCAGTCTACATTGCCTCAACAACCCCAAAATACACAGAAAGAAGCAAACTTATCACAAAAACATCGATTTCCAAACGAACCCAGCAGCCAAAAAGACAGAGAGAGGGGTATTTACTTGTTATTATTGTAATCCATTTATGAAGCAACCACCCACCCAACCGTCCTTCCTCGCCAAATGACCAGAGTCTCTTGCTCTCTCTCACAGACAAACTTCTCACTTCTCACCAAAAGTAGCCGTTACAGAGAGGCCGATTTACTCACTATATATATTGCATTTTTCACTCTGCTGCTTGAGATGCGTGCTTTCTGTCTGTGAAGAGACGAAGTAAAAAGCGGCCGACCCTCTGTGTTTCACTCTCTCTCTTCTATAAGGAAGTTTTCATATATAGACATGGAAATATCACAGAGCACGCTTTTACTCTATGTGGACCCGCCAAGTCCGTTACTTGTGGAGTCGTGGGATTAGCCTCAATGTCAATAAATACTAATTTAGTTTTTATTTTTTATTTTGTCCTATTGACTATATTTTGGTATTTGTTTTTAATCACATACATGTCTTTGTTTTGACCAAAAAATTGTCACCTAAAATTTCACCATTAGATTTGATATTCAAATTTTGATAAAGGTTGGTTTTTATTTTTGATGTTGGTGATATATTTATAAAGTCATTGAGATTATGGATCAAAGCTCGTCTTTTTTTATATATGCTTCTTGATTTCCTACTATAATGAGTACATAGTTTTGTTAGTTTGGTATTTCTCATGTTTCTGCTGACAATGAAATTTTTGAGTGTGACAATCATCCTGTTGAAGTAATAAGCATAGGAGGTCTTTACTTGGGTTGGGATCATGTTGGGCTCGCATAATTTAGGTCATGTTTGGTATTCAACTTGAATTCAACTTTTTAAACTAAAAACAGAATTTGAGTTTAAAACAAAGAAAACCTGTTTGGTAGCCCTATTTTTAAAAACTCAAACTCAAAAACAACTAAAAAAACACCTCAATTATTATTATATAAAAAAAAATCTGTTTTTTCAGTTTTTTTCTAATAACCCACAAGTTCTTAAATTTTTAAGATTTGAAAACAGTTTTCAAATTGCATACCAAAAAAGTTTTTGAATCTTAAAAATAGATTTAAGAACTCCTTGTTTTTAAGAAAAAATCAAAGTTTTTGAGTTCCCTATTTGAATAGGATACCAAACGCCCCCTTAGTTTCATTTGAATTAGGCTGATATCTTGTCCATGGATATAAAAATTAAATACAATTGAAAAATATAAAGACGAATAAATACAAAATAATAAAGATTAAGTTTCTTTTTTATTCACGATTAAAAAAAATATAGAGAATCGAATCAGAAGGATATTTCTATAATTAAGAAAAATTAAATATTAAAATAAATTGTGTTTTACTTAATTCGTCAATTTAATTCATGTATTTTCTATTTAGCTAGTTTAATTCATGTGTTTGTCTTCGTTAGTCAATATATTAAAAAAATATACTTAAAAATAAAGTAATAATGAATCCGACGGTTGGATTGGATCCACTATTTGTGCTGGAATACAAAGAAAAACGAATAAATAGAAGGCATACAAAATGATGTGTACGTTGGGTCCATTATAATTTCTTTAATTTTTGAAACGTTGTCTATATATCCTTTATATTATTGATATTGCTTGCATTGAACATAAGGTTTTCATCCTTGATTGTATTTAGAGTCATCAAAACTTCCCTAAATTTTATTCATGTAACTTTTTGGATTATTTGGGTGTCTTGAGAATTATTCTTATAACATGTAAGATAAAATGACATGGGCCTTTACACTTTTTGTCCTTGTCAATTAGCCTTGATTTTTAATGTTTACTTGATCCAAAGTCATGAAATTCATTAAAGTAGTGTGTTCGCCTCTTTGTACTCGAGTTTGATCCACCTTCCCGGATATTAAAGTAGTTTAAAATATCTATTTGTAAATATAAAAAAATGATCATGTAATTCATTGGATTTTTTGGTCAATTTTAGTGCACATGCATATCACGTGCAAAAGAATTCTAAACTTCCCTTGCAAATCAAGGCCCAAAGGCCCATTAGATACGAGGGCTCCAAAAGGACCGGAAAGCACAAGAGGCCCAACTTACGACTGAAGTAGAAGAACTCTGCAAACCAAGATCTACTCGCACAGAAACGCTAAAAACTGCAGAGGAATTAAACCAGTTGCTGGCTTTCTGTGCCTTTCGGCTCTTTGATTGGCAGAGAAGCAATTAGTAAGCCATTTCATTTCTTTCATAAATTCCCAGGAGATCCAAACACAAACAACCATTCGGATCCAACAAAATGAATATATTCAGATTAGCGGGTGACATGACCCACCTGGCCAGCGTCCTCGTCTTGCTCCTCAAGATCCACACAATCAAATCTTGTGCCGGTACGACTATCCCATCTTCTTCTTTTTCTTGTTTTCTCTGTGTGTATGTTTCTAATTGAAATACTTATCAAGCAATGCATGTTCGTGCATACTTGCATTCATATTCTGTGTTGAATGAAACCCAATGAAGATTTGAAGTTGCAATTCAATTTGATCATATGTGAAACTCTGTCTAACATTTTATTTGGTGGCCTAGATAGCTAGAATGAATCATTTTCAGTTGAATTTTGCTGAAAATAATATTGGGTTCTGAGCTCTAAGTTATAATCCAGCTGACAGTGGAAAAAGGCCAAAATGTTGTGTTAGTTTACTAATTTTGTCCTAAAAGCTTACTAATTTTGTCCTAAAAGCCTCCTTTAAAAAAAAAATTTATTTATGATTATTGTCGTTTGTGGTTATGGGGGATTGGTTTGCTGTTGCATCTTGCTAGTACCAACATTGGTTTTTTAATGTGTTTCTTTGTATGCAGGTATTTCTTTGAAGACTCAAGAACTCTATGCTGTTGTTTTCGCTACCCGCTACTTGGACATTTTCACTGATTTTATATCTCTATATAATACCATCATGAAGTTGATATTCATGGGGAGCTCATTTTCGATTGTTTGGTACATTAGGCAGCACAAGATTGTTCGCAGGTCCTATGATAAGGACCAAGACACCTTCCGCTATGTTTTTATTGTGCTGCCATGCGTATTCTTGGCCCTAATAATCAATGAGAAGTTCACCTTCAAGGAGGTTCGTTTGCATATCTTTTAGTTGCTGTTTAGAGAACTTCTGCCAGAAAGATAGCTGCACCTTTTTCTCTCTTATTTTATCTTTCTTATATGCTCTGTAATGATATGGGATCAGGTCATGTGGACATTTTCATTGTATTTAGAAGCCGTTGCTATACTTCCTCAGCTTGTGCTGTTACAGAGAACAAGAAACATTGACAACTTGACTGGGCAATATGTATTTCTTCTTGGGTATATTTTTCTAAACAACTTTGTGATTTGCCATACCATATCAAATTGTTAGTTCTTTAGTATCCTAATAATTAATGCATAGCCATGATAGTTGGTAGCTTCTTCTTAGGTAAATACTTTTCCTAAGTTAAATGCTGTATCCTTTTTGTTGTTTTCATAATCGTTAGGCTTAGAAGTATCCTCTAGAACAGTGTCATTTGAAAAAAAAATCTCGTATAACTTGTTACCTACAAGATGTTTATCTATGCTAGTTGTGCCTGATGATATACTTCAAAAAAAAAAAAAAAAAAAATTTACTTATTTGTTGTTTGTGTTGATGTGCTCAACTATTTTTGCAGAGCATACCGAGCGTTATACATTCTCAACTGGATTTACCGTTACTTCACTGAACCACACTATGTCCATTGGATACGTATGATTCTCCCTCTCTATCTCTCTCTCTCTCTCTCTCATTGTATATATGCCCTGTGTGTGTGTCCCGTGTGCATTCGCTTGCATTTTTTTTCTGTTTCCATTATTTTATAGAGATAAGTAGAGATGTGATGGATGTATTGAATGCACGCATGCTTCTTTTGATGTTACATCGAATGCAGGCAGTATATGAAATGTAACATATCACGTAAGCATGGCACCACAGAGATTTATTGTTTCTTCTAAAGGTTATAATGAACCATCAAAATATGAATTTAACTTTTTGTTATTGTTTTTAATTATTTCCTTGTTTGAAAGTGGTGAAGTTTGAGAACTCTATCTAATATGTTGAGCATAAGCCTTAACATGTTCTGAGATCCCATACCTCATATTACACTTCTGATCCTGCATGGAGTAAATTGAGTCCTTGAGGCACCAATAGGCTTGCATGCACGATTCCTAGATTGCCTCAGTTAGCTTGCACCTTACCCTACTTTGGCGGCCTGGCTTCTTTTGAAACCGAAGAGGATCACTGTCTTTTAGGCACCACATCCTCCGTATGTTTCAACATTGTGTTTTCTAGTTTGACTTGATGGACTACTGCTTTCCACCAGAAACCATATGCTTATGCTCTTTGTTCTTTGGTTTTTGCAGCATGGATTGCAGGGATTGTTCAAACACTGCTATATGGTGACTTCTTCTACTATTATTTCCACAGGTAAATATTCCTAATGGATTCAATTTTTGGTGATTATTTGCATTTATCTGAGCCTTTCCTCATTTATATTAAATAATCATATGATTTGCAGCTGGAAAAACAACAAAAAGCTCCAGTTACCGGCATGAGTTCGTTCAACCACCCTTTACTCAGAGCTCAGTTTAGCTTTTCATTCATGCACTTAGGATATGCAAAAGGATTAGATACGTTGCTCGGGATATCTGCTTATTATTGGACTGTCAAAACTGTGTTTTTGCTGTCGACGCTGTTATCAATTTCACATGGCTTCTCAAAGCAACAACTGCTTTCAGTACTTTAGGAACATATACTTCTAAGAATATCATGTTTTTGAGTCGTGATATATAATAGTTCTCAGGCTTCTCAGAATGTTTTACATGTGTCATGAAATTCAATCTTAACCCCAATATTTATTTCAATATTCAACCCTATTATTTTTCGGGTTGTGAGACGTTCCCATTAGCCAAATACAAGTCGGAAAAACACATCTAACCTAAGACAACGAAACCTCAAATTCACATGCATTTTCTTTTAAATATAGATTGAATGTTCCCTAGTAAGAACAAAGTATAAGATTGACCCAATTTGCAGTTTTAAAAAAAAAACAAGGAAGAAGATTTCACGCCCACCCTCCAGTTTGGTGCAGCATTGCATCAATCTCATCACCATCTTCCATCTCCAGCTACCAACCCCAAAAGAAAAAATGTGAGATGCAAATTCAATTCAAATAGCCAAATATACAATGATCAAATTTGGGAATAACTGAAAATCTAACCTCCTCTGGAGTCTGCTCTGCCCGGAGCCTACGGCCATCAAACAAGAAGGCAATCGAGTTCATGTCGACAGACTGCCGATCACAGTAAGCAGTCATGAGCTTCTTCAATTGGGTGCTTTGCTTGATTCTGAAGAAAACCTCATTGCCATCCTATAATTCAACAAAAAATAATTAGAAACTTATTCCCAAAACTAGAATGTTTGTTCAGGATTGAACTTATTCTAATAAAAATAAGTTTCGCTTTGTAAATTAAATAAGGAATAAAGAACAACAAAGCAAACCATTTAACTATAATTCAAATAACTGGAAACAGGGGATGCAAATAGAAGACTCTGTTTCTCAGTAATTAAACTGGTCTCATTCAAACCAACCAGAATCAATCTCAAAAAACATGATTAGAGTAGAGAATGCAAACAAAAAATTACTCTCAGTGTCACCCCAACTTTCTCAAGCTTTCTCAGTAACCAAACAGGTATCAACGCAAAAACCCAAATCCCATTTGAAACCAACCAGAATCAATCTCAAAAAACATTAACAATCACACAAAAAAACATGATTGGAAGTAGAGAATTGAAACAGATGACCATGTTTCTCATAACATAATAAATTGTTCATAACTTCATAAACATAATTGTTCAACCAACTAGGTAGAACAGTAACAAAAAATCACTCTCAGTGCCACCCCAACTTTCCCAAACTTTCTCAGTAACCAAACTGGTACCAAAGCAGAAACCCAAATCCCATTTAAACCCAACCAGAACCAATCTCTCAAGAAAACATAACAATCACCAAAAAATTTATAAAAAAACATGAACGTACAAAACATTGTGAACATGTAACATAATATATACCTGACCCTTGACTTTGAGGTTAATGTGGGCTGACTGATCCCCTGGTTTCTTCTCTTCCCCCTGACCATCACCACCTCCTGTTGCAGACATCTTCTTACAATGTTACTCTCTCTCTCTCTCTCTCTCTCTCTCTCGCAATGGAATTTTCTATTTGGAACACAGATACAAAAACATCTCATGCTTCACAGTTATATATAGGCCTTCTGTTTTCTCCTCTTCTTTTCTCTCTTGGGTGGGAAGTTTTGTGGACAATAAACTGAATTTGAATATATTTTGGATTCCGGGAACAAAAGGGAGGAGAGGGAAAGGGAATCGCTGTCTGTGGCTATGAAAAGTAAAAGCTGTGCGGAATCAGAACTGACGGCTGAAATTGATTGGGGAGGAATCTGACGGATGAGATTGAATGTGTGTGGAAGTTTTTGCGGTGGGATTGAATTCAGAAGTCATTTTCTTGCTTTTTTTTTTTGGCCTTTTTGTCTGGGTGATGTGTACTTTCTACCTGGAAAATTCTGATTGGAGTGGATTCTTTTTGTTTTGATCTTATCCATTAGAAAAGTCAAAACCGACTGTGACTGGGCTTCCTGGGTTTGGATGAGCCTACCATTTTTAAGCGAGCCCAAGGTAGAATTTTACTTTCAAGTCAACATAGCCCAATTTAGACTGGGAAATTTTATTGACACCCTTCACAGTTTCTTTGAAACCACCCAACACTATTTTTTCATTACTATTTTTTTTTTTAACCGAGTCTAGCCGCGTGGCTATATTATTATTATATTTTTTAAAAAGACTTGTGTGACAAACACGTGCCACGTGTCGAAATTAGTCTAGCCGCCCAGCTATACTATTTTTAGAATCAAAGTATAGCCCACAAAAAAAAGATCTCAATATTAAAGAAAAAGAGTATGGCTGCATGGCTATACTATTTTTTAAAAATCGTGTATAGCAGCGCGGCTATATGTTTTAAGAAACATTAATAAAACCGAGTAGAGTCGGACGGCTATACTATTTTTTTTTTAAAAATAAGGTAGGACCAAGTACAGTCGAGCAGCTATACGATTTTTCATTTTTAAAAACCCGTATAGCGAACGGGGGATTACGTGTCAAATAAGTATAGCCGCGCGGCTATACTATTTATATTAAAAAGGATGCCATATTATATATATTCTAAACTATTTTTAACAAAACAAAAACGAGTATAGCCGCGCGAATATATTATTTTTATTTCTCCTACATTACGATTTTGGTAACTGAAATTAAGAAAAGTTAAATAAAACAAAAAAGAAAAAAAAACCCCAAGCCCACCCATTAATCCGGTCGCCATTCCCATCCAAGCACTCACCAACCCAACCCCAAATCATAAGTATATATAGGCGTTTAATTCGATATTTCAATTTAAAAAAATTATAATTATTATAATTAGAGGCAACACATTGCAAATATCGAAGCTTTTAAACAGTCTATTTAATTATTTTTAATTCTTATTAGAGCTTGTATAAATCTATACTCATCTATATGAAGAACACCCTTTCTTTAATTTCTTTGCTTTTTTTTTTTTTTTTGGACCCTACACGATGTGGTTTTATCTGATCTTTTTTCTAGTGCTAGTTTGCACAAAGCATAATGTGGAAGGTGAAGCAGCTGCTTTGACCAAAACTACGTCGTCCGATATGGAAATGATCATGTCTTGCAACTAAACCAGGGAAGAGATGTTCAGCTTTCTTTGGACCAGACTACAGGTTCTTACTTTTAAGAAAATGCTATTTTACCTAACAATTTGACATGAATATACTTATCTTATATTAACCTAACAATACTTATGTTTTTATTTTAATTTTAATACGCGTTAGGATTGGGGTTTAATTCGAAGAACGGATATGGTTCGGGGTTCTTTGAAATGAAGCTAAAATTACCATCAAGCCATTCTCCGGGAGTTGTCACCACATTTTATGTGAGGATTAATCATCAAAGCTATTCACTTAATCATGCATTATTTAAGATGATATTAATTAATTAGTACTAATATTTGGGTGGAATAATGGCAGTTAACTTCGCATCCAGATAATAAGCCTGGAAACCATGATGAGCTGGACCTCGAGTTCTTGGGTACCGATGGGCCAAAATACACATTACATACAAATATCAATGGGGGTGGAGAGCAAAGGCTTCATCTTTGGTTTGATCCCACAAAGGGTTTTCATAACTCAAATACCTCAAAGGATTCTTCATTTGTATTTTAAAAACAACTTTCATTATCAGGTTCGTAATTAGGTCTAATTCATATGAACGAGTCTCGATCATCTGTAAAAGATGTGGCCAATAAAATGGTACAAACAAATATAGTTTAGCTAGATATTAATGTTATTATTTTTCTCATATAAATTTTGTTTTGAATTTTAGGTTTTTCGTGGACAACATCCCCATTAGAGTGTTGAAGCAACACAAGCTTGGGTGCAAAGTACCCTACACAGGAGATGTTTGTGGAGGGAAGCATATGGAATGGAGAATCTTGGGCATCCAATGGCAGAAAAGTAAATTGGTCTAAATCACCCTTCACAAACATAACTACTTTATCAGCTTTGAAGCTGAAAATAAGCGGCTTGTCTATGGTTGTAAAGATAACTACTTTATACAATTTTGAAATCTCACAGAACCTGAATCCAACTGTTAACATCTTATACTGACTTGGGACTGCTGGAGAGCTTACGGATCCTCCAATGAGGGGGTTCCAAACATTGTACTTATTTCCACTCCTTGCACACAATAAGCCCCTTGATGAACCCAAAATATCTGACTCCAAAATCGGGACAGACCCGATTGTGGGAAATGAGCGAACTTGACTCTCAATTTGTATGGGACTGAAATGCTCCAATTCTCGGCAAACTTGACCCTCAATTTTCACGGGAGTGATCTCAATTTTCACCGGAGTGATATGCTTGAATTCTCACTCCGGTGAAGGCCTCCCCATGGGGGTATATCCCTTCATAATTCCTGTTACCTGGTGCATGTACTAGCAGCAGGTTGTCTAAACCGAGGTCGGTTTTAGAGAGTTTCAAAAGGAATTCTCTTGACAATCTCCTGCATCACAGGAGTGTACCCAATGATAGTTTCCGACATATATATTGAAATATGTCCTCTGGAATTTCTAGTAGGTGAACTGGGGCGTCTTGAGCCATCAAGTGGCTGCTAAGAAAATGAGAGAAGCCATCAAAATAAACACACACACAGAAAGAAGAGACCCAAAAACAAAACACCAAGGACTACGTATACAGAACAAAGACAAGCATAGTGCATGAACAACCCCTGAATCCGTATGGAATCCGATCCAGTGAAGGAGATCAAGAGAAGAGGGCTAGTGATCATCCTTTCTCTGAAGTAGTCGGCTTTTTTTCAACGAATTTCTTAATTCTTTCAGCCCTTCTATTGTATTGAATCTACTCTCCAAAAACAAAACACCAAAGACTATACGCATACAGAACAAAGACAAGCATAGTGCATGAACAAAATTTAGGACGACTTACCAGAAATAGATGAACTTCTTGGTTTTCTTGGAGCTCGGTGAGTTTTGAGAGAATGAAAACCTGTTGCTATAGTAAAGTACACATGTTATAAGCAACAAACTCACGAACGGGCCGGGTCTTCTAAGGTTGGGTTGGGCTAGGAGTGCAAGAGGGATTGGATGTATTGAAGGAAATGTTGATGTGTAAATTGGTTTTACTGATTTACCTTTACAGTTTTACAGTTGGTTGTGACTAAATTACCTTTTACGGTTGAGAGAATTTTTGTGGTTAAAAGGCCTGTGGGAACATATATGTGTGTCTGTGTCTAGCTGATGGTACAGAAAAGTTTGGATGAACAGTAGGGCTCAGGGCCCTTTTTTTTTTCCTGGAACACCAATAGGACAGCCTACTACAAAAGCCCAATTAAAATGTCATGCTTTTTAGAAGGACGTGGTTGGTTTATTTGAGAAGTTAATGGCGTGCGGGTAACATGTAACAAACAAGAAGCTAAGGCTCTAGATCATGACATATGACTCGCACCCTTTTTGGGTTTTTAGGAAAATCTTCAACTGTTGAAATCATCTATGTATATATATATATATATATATATATATATAGCTTTCACCACCACAACAATGGCACTTGCAAATAGTAGAGTTAGCCATAGTTTGGCTTAGAATGGCTTTTCCAGTGTTGGGTTTCTTTGTGTTTTTGCTGCTACTTGTTGGTGGCACAATTGCAAGCAACAACGACGACAGTGCCTTTGATAAAAACTATGAAATCACATGGGGAAATGATCATGTTTTGTCTCTTAATCAGGGGAGAGAAATCCAGCTTTCGTTGGATAGCCGATCGGGTTATCATCATCATCTTCTTCTTCTTCCTCTTGGTTTTGTTAGATGCTAACTAACGATAGTTTTTCCGCACTTATGCATGATTAGTCAACTTTTATTCTTAGCATTTTGATACGTTGATTGTCATTTTTTTTCTTATTTTTCAAGTACATAACATATATATATATCGATCATGACATGGCGCACAATATTAATTTCGTCCAAATATTTTCATATTTTTACATTTAGCTTACCCTATCTAAGCCCACTCCAACATGACGCACCAACTCAGACATTTGAATTACTACTTGCACAGGGTCTGGATTTGGATCGTACCTAAAGTACAGTTCGGGGTTCTTTCATATGAGGATGAAGATACCAGGGAACAATAGTACTGCAGGAGTTATTACAACTTTTTACGTGAGTGTTATTCCAATTTACATACGTATAAATTCTCCTTGTTATTATATCTGCCTCTTTTTCTCCTATTTATATATTGGTTTTTACATGCAGCTAACTTCAAAGACTAGTCGACATGATGAGCTGGACTTTGAGTTTTTGGGTAATGCAGAAGGTGAAGCAATCACACTGCAGACAAATGTGTTTGTAAATGGTGTAGGCGGCAGAGAGCAAAGGATTCACCTATGGTTTGACCCAACATCACATTTTCATGATTATAAACTTCTTTGGAACCCTCATCAAATTGTGTAAGAATTATATCTCTCGTCTCATTAATCTTATTGTTGTTTATTATCGATCGAGGTTTGAATGTACGATTCAGATTCACAATTTTATCTTTCTCTACAGATTCTTTATCGACGACACTCCAATTAGGGTTTTCAAGAACTACACGAATTTGGGAGTTCCCTACCCAACACAGCCAATGAGAATTGAAGCAACCTTGTGGAATGGAGATTGGGCATCTCCACAAAAGATAAATTGGGCATATGCACCTTTTAGAGCTGACTACCAAGGATTTGACATAAGTGGGTGCTCAACACAGAGCTCCAACGTTGAAGAATGTTATAAATCCAATTATTGGTGGAACAATAGGAATTATTGGGAACTGAACCCTTCCCAAAAACAAGCATATGAGAATGTGAGGAAGAAATATATGAACTATGACTATTGTAATGATAAGCCCCGATTCCCTTTTGGGCTTCCCAAAGAGTGCAATATTCAGAAATATTATAAACTATAATTACCAGAAATATTAGAATAATTAAAGAGGGGAAAATAATACTTGTAATTCATAAAGTGCCAATTGGTGGGTATTTTCTAAAGAACATATATGCATAGTATTTAAATTGTATGGTTACGATATTTTTATTATATATGATGCATGATTAATCGGTCACCTATGTCAAACAAAGTATGGTAAATTTTCAGTTATGTATTTTTAATCGGTCACCTCTCTCAAACAAAGTACGGTAAATTTTCAGTTATGTATTTTTCTTCAATATAAAGGTATTTATAAGGAAATACAACCCTAAATAAAATAGAAAATAAATCTAAATTACAATAAGAAATAAATCTAAATTACAACATGACTAAATAAATGGGTAAGTAACCAAAATACAAACTAAATAAGAAACCAAAATCCTAACTAAGTACTGACCAACAACCTCTTGCTAATTAGCAAACACATCAATACTCCTTACAGTATAAGACAAAAAAGCTAATTAAGGAAGGCTCTTTGTTGGAATTAACAGGTTTGCATTTGTAAGTTTCTTTCCTGGCGTTGTTAGATAAGTACTGTGACTCAGAAATATGCTCTCTCTCTCTCTCTCTCTCTCTCTCTCTCTCTCTCTCTCTCTCTCTCTCTCTCTCTCTCTCTCGCGTTATACACAAACCTAATCCTAGTTAGTTTTCTATTCATTAATATGATGAGAGATGTGCATTTTATTCTTGTATTAAAAACAAAAGGATCATGAAAACACCTATGCATAACTGAGCCATCAATCTTCAAAGGCATCAAAACTAAAACTGATTCGAGAGTTTATTAAAAGTTTATCAACACTTTTGAGTTTAATGATGATAGAATTGTAGGTTTCCCATTCACAATTAGTTAAAAAAAAGAAACATATAATATAGCGATGGCTGATCTAATGCATGCATGGAACAAAATCCAGATTAGATTATGTTTGGATTAAAATGTGCCAATGAGAAAATCTACGTACTCATAGAGTTGGTGCTAAGTCCAGATACAACAAAAGTTGGCTGATGAAATCGTTATGGCTGGTCATGGCGTGGGATCCATATAACCTTTTTAGCCAAGGGCAACCCAAAGGCGATGGGGTTGTGATGTCAACCCCATCATGCATGCAAGACCCCAATTCAACAGAAACAACCATCAAGGGCGAAAGAAACTTGTAAGATACTGTTCTTGAAACGTGTCAGTGTTGAGTTACAAAACAATTCAGTTAAAATATAGCACGTATTCAAGTCATCAAAATTGAATACGTGATAAGAACAAGGTCAGGGTATGCATGAACGTGCCCTGCTTTCTAACCTTTTACTTGTTATACAACAATAATTGATCCCCTTATCACAGACGTCGAACTTGACTGTCACAGCTAGATACAACAATGAAAAGCTATATAGGATGGAGTTTCTTTCTTGCACTGCATTGCTTCCTCTTCCTAACAACACGATTTCTGAATAGCTTTTCATCAAATATATGAACCAGAATGGGTAAAAGGGCAGGAAATTTTTCTAGTTGCTTTCATAAAAAAGGGATGGTGCATAAACTATGATGTGGTTGGTTATGGAGATATCTATCATATGTGGAGAAGTCAATAGCGTGTGGGCATAACAGATCTCAGTAAGGTAGAGAAAATTATGCTCACACTCTTTTTGCCCACTTCGAGTTTTTCGGGTAAAAAATACACATAAAAGAAATATTTCTCTATTTATAACTTGCACCACCACAACCATGGCAGTAGCCTGCTAGGTTTAATTCTAGGGTTTGTTCTAAAATGGAGGTTTCAGTGCTGGTTTTAGCTCTGTTCCTCCAGCTTGTTGGTGGAATGTTTGCCCGTGATGTTCACTTCGACGAAAATTATGGAGTCGTTTGGGGGAAACCTGATCATGTGGAAACTTGGTATCGAGGGAGAGAACTTGTGCTTTTCTTGGATCAAGCTTCGGGTTAATTTATCATCATCATCATCTTCTTCTTCTTTTATTATGATATTCAACTTTTATTGTTTTCACTTTAATCATATTTTTTGTTTTTGCTTTTTTAAAGTAAATGACTTGTAAAATTTGCCCCAATTTTGTTTTGTTATTAATTACAGGTATTTTACGTTAAACCCATTTTATCTAAGCCCAACTCCAGCATAATCCACTTCATCCCTGTCAAAGTTGCCCTAAATTGTGAGGAGTGCATGAACAATTTTAATTCCCTCCAAAAAATTTAGGCCTCCTTTGAAAAATATTAGTTCCCTCTCCTTCTTGCTTGAAATTTCATTTAGTGGTGGAAAATGTCTAAGTAAAATTTGGATATAACAACTCGTGAGTGTCCTAATTAATACTCCCATTCCAAATGGAGAGATTTTTAAGCAATAACTTGAATTTGAAAACAAAACGAATTTAGTTTTGTTTTCAAATACAAAAACAAGAATCATATTAGACTGAATGTATTTGAAATAAACTAGATGTAGTATGTTATTTGAAATAAACTAGATGTAGTATGTTATTTGAAATGACAATGAATCATTTGAAATTCATTTGTTTCCTTCCTTTCTTTCTAAATTTGCTAAACCCTTCTTTGCTTGTCCAGATTTTAGGATGCATGAGTTGTAATAGTCTAAACAAATAACGTTACCTTATAATGTCATCTAAATTCATAAGATCCAGAATCCCTCCATCGATCCAACCAGAGTCTCGTACGTATCTAGTGACTCTTGTCCATGGGCTTGGGCTAAGTCTAGGTTTATAATTAAGGAAGGGATCTATATATAACTTCACCAATGCATTACTTTCTTTTGTGAAACACAAAGCACTCTCACTAGCTAGGTTTTGCCTTAGAAATGGCTTTCTCAGTGGTTCGTTTATTTCTGTTTCTTCTCCTTATTGGTGGTGGGGTGCTTGCAAGAGAAACCAACCTTCTTGACGGTAACTTTTATCATAACTATAGAACGCTCACAACGGATTCTTCTCATTTCCGGTCTTCAAATAATGGAAGAGAAGTCCGGCTTTCTATGGATAATTCTTCGGGTTAATTATCCTTTCCATCTTCTTCTTCTTCTTCTTCTAGATTTTAATGGAATAACAATCTCTTTGTTAGATGCTAATGATAATCTTTTTGTTAGATGCTAATGATCCAAATAAATTCTTTTTTCTTTTGCGTGAGCTGTTTGTATTGATTTTCTTTCCATTTCTTATTCATGCCTTATTTCTATGAAGCTGTCTTTGCTACGTACTTATCGTTAAGATATGGAGTAATTAATCAACTTTATATATTTTTTTAATGAGAGGTTAAACCACAAAGCAGGCCATTTTTAATTTATTGCATGGCAGGTTTTATAATGGATGTGCAACTTATTTGAAGAAGATTTAAGACTCCATAGCTAGGCAAGGTCCTGGGTTCGAGTCTTAGTATCCGTGTATTGCGTGTGAGTTTAGTATACTAGCGTCCCTCTCAATAGAAAAAGTCCTTAAAAAAAATTTCATAGCCACCTCTTAGAAATTAAGAAAAATAAGTACAACATGAGATATTAATTAACTCTTCTGAAGATCTTATATAACTTATATATAATATAGTGGTAATAATTTAACTTTCTCTTTCCTTTATTTGTTGTATTTAGAAGATAATTTGAGCTCTTATTATTTCAGGGGCTTCGTTTGTATCCAAGCAATGGTTTGGTTCTGGGTTCTTTCATATGAAGATCAAATTACCACGAGGGAATTCTGCTGGTGTCGTCACAACTTTTTATGTGAGTATTATTATCCCATCAATTCTCTCTCTCTCTCTCTCTCTCTCTCTCTCTCTCTCTCTCTCTCTCTCTCTCTTTCTGTTTTTAATGTCTCCAAATATTGCCCGTGGCTTATATATATATACTATATATATGAAGCTAACTTCCGGTGACGGTGACCGAGTAAAGGACAAAGCTCATGATGAGCTGGACTTTGAGTTCTTGGGTAACATAAAAGGAGAGCCAATCCTACTGCAGACAAATGTTTTTGCAAATGGCACGGCCGGTAGAGAACAAAGAATTACTCTTTGGTTTGACCCCACAACGGAGTATCATGACTACAAAATTCTTTGGAACCAGAATCAAATTGTGTAAGAATACATACTCATCACGATCATCAAATTGCTCTTTATTGGGAATTCACAGTTTCATAATATAACATGTCTGTCACAATTTGATAACGCACACTTTTTTTTTCTTTTCTTTCTGCTGCTCAGATTTTATGTCGACGACATCCCAATTAGGGTATTTAAGAACCTCACAGAATCTGGGGTTCCCTTCCCGTCACAACCATTGCAAATTCAAGCAAGCCTTTGGCATGCAAAATGGGCAAGTCAGAATGAGACGGATTGGAGTTATGCACCTTTTAAAGCTCACTACCAAGGATTTGACATAAGTGGCTGTCCCTGCGCAACAAAACAATGCATGATTGAATGTTATGGGCAGAATTATTGGTGGAACGACATAAGGGAATTAAACTCAGACCAACGACGGGCATATGAGGATGTGAGAAGTAGACATATGCACTATGACTATTGTGCCAGTCATACACCTGCCCCAGAGTGCAGTTTTAATAGCTAGGGTTAATTTAGTATCAAGATTCAAGAGAGGCTTAGAAAAATTTAAACCCTACCGCCAAAAAAAAAAAAAAACAAAACAGAGGAGATACGGGATGATATATATAACTGTATTAATTATTATTGTAATCTGGTGATCATCATTTTGTATCTTATATATGAAACCCTTGTACGCAAAACTTATCACTCCTAACATTAATTAAAGATTTTAAAAAAAGGTTTATTATTCCTTTGGATCACATTATCGCATTAACGCTATGGAAATATTTTTGCTTATCATCCTTTTCAATACTTGACACGTGTTCATTAGCATAACCATAGTTAACTCTTTGCTTTACATTCAAGATATGTGATATTAATATTTGATTTGATATTGAATTTTAGGATACTGTCTTGAAATTTTTTGGATTTATGATCAAGATATGTATATAAATGGATTTTATATGATTTTCTGAAGCATTTGATGCATTCATTTATAATTAAGATTATTACAATTTTTAGGAGAGATTTGATCATGGAAAGTTAAGAACACACTATCTTAGATTTGGGATCAAATGTAAAGATCAAGCATTTTTGAGCCATGATCCTTTTATTTTGGCCATCAATGACCTAGAGGCTTGAGATCTCTTACCAAGAAGAAGCTATTAAAGTAACTATAGCACTTATAATCGGCAGTGAAAGCACCAAAAGAAAAAAAATTTAATCTCAAAACAAACAACATGACAATCGTATTGGCGGGATTTATTTCCATTTTTATTTGAAATTTTTTTTATTTACTCATTTATATAATTTTATCGTAATTGAGATTTATTTCCTATTATAATTTTTTTTTACAATTTATCACTTTGTATATCTCTATAAAAATCTCCCTATCGAAAAGATAGATCAGAAAATTCTCATATACTTGGTTTGGCAAATCTTTATTTGTTAAATTATATATAAAATAAACGGGAAACAACTAGCAATAAACCATCGTTAATCAATTGGGCCTTCTTGACCAAAAGACCCGAAAGCCCAAAGGCCCATTGTTTTTGTATCTCGAAATCAAAAAAATCCCTCCCAGACCCAACGTCTTTCATAGACCAAACTCCTTCAGCGACGCTTCCATGGCGGACTATCTGACTCCGCTCCCCACGGCCCCCATCTCATAGCACTCTCGCTGCGCCCATACTCCGATTCAAGCTCATTCCTCCACCTTATGGCCTTTCCTCTTCTTCTTCTTCTCAGACTGGTCCTGTTACTCTCTCTCTTACTTTTTGCCCCAATTCTCCATTCCAAAGCTGCCTTGGGAACGGTCACCGAAGAAGATTTCTCGGAGGAGTTGCTTCTGAAGCCATTTCCGGATCGCAAGGTGCTGTCCCACTTCAACTTCAGAAGCAGGGCCCCACATACCAACTCCAGTGGCCGGCACCACCATCTCTTCCCCAAAGCCATATCTCAGCCGGTAGGTCTTTACGTGCCTCTGCATTATATTGTTTTTAAATTTGTTAACTTTGGCATACGATAAGGTCGTAAACAGATAAATTTTTTATCTTGTACCTGGGTTTTGTTTAATTAGGGTGTTTAAGGTAGTGAGGTAGGTTGATAGGTGTTGTAAGTTTTCAAAATTCACTCTCTGAGCTTTTAGCATTGATATTCAAATTTAGGATTTTTAAGTCTTACTGGTAGCACACCTAACTTTCCAATTACCTCCACTCCACCGTTCTTGTATGAATTCATGAAATTTTTGGTAGTATCTTATAAACTACTAAATAACTTACGGGAGAGTGTTGGTTGGACAGGTTCAGAAGTTTCACGTTAAGGAAATGGAATTTTCTTTCACAAAAGGTCGGGGGTGGGTTTGATCGCATATCAAGCAACAAGGCCAAGCCTCCTGGAGTTGAGTTGTGGGCTGTCTTTGATGTCCCTCTTGAACAGGTGGATGAATCTTGGAAGAATTTAATCCATGCTCTTTCGGGTCTCTTTTGTGCTTCAATCAACTTCCTAGAATCGTCTACATCATATTTGGCTCCTGAATGGGGCTATCGCCCAATGCCAGGAAGTCTGAGGTATGGTACATTGCCTCGTGAGGCTGTTTGCTCCGAGAACCTAACTCCGTGGCTGAAGCTCCTTCCTTGTAGAGATAAAGCTGGGATTTCTGCATTAATGGATAGACCATCCATCTACAAAGGATTTTATCATTCACAGCGGTTGCACTTGACCTCAAGTGAATTTGAATTGGAGGGGATAGGTTCAGGAATTGTTCTACAGCAAACATTCACAGTTGTCGTACAGCCCGATAGTCTGAGAAGAGAACTATTATGAGTTATTCCCAAGAAACAAATTCACAACCAAACTGGTCATTGACCTCAATTTTTGGGAGGAAGGTCGGTGGAAGATGTGTGCTTGCCAATTCTTCCACTGTATACCTTCAGCTTGATAGTGGACTAGTTGCTGAACTAGATTATATGCAGAAAGAAAATGAGATATCCAGTGCTGATAAATCTGCCTATGAAGGTGTTATGAGTAACCCTGGCTTTGAATTGTCTGTTAAACCGAACAGGGTATTAAAAGAACTTTATGGATTTGAAAAGAAGAACCCATCTGTTCTATATGAATTTTCTATGGAGAAGTGCAGTCTAGGCCATTTGATTTAGGCCTAACTTGGAAGCTTCCTGTAGTTTGGTCCTGTCAGAAAGCACCATTACATGCTAGTCGATTCTTGATGGGAAGTAGGAATGAAAGGGGTGCTATTGTGATATCCTTGAGATCTACAGAAGTGAGTGATGAGTTGTTGCATACTGATATGAGTGAAGGCAGGTGCAAATTGGAAGTCAAAGTTTTTCAGGTTGTGCCTTGGTATATTAAGGTTTATTTTCTACATTGCGAGTGTTTGTTAATGAACAACCTCAAGAAGTTTCAGACATCGTTGAAAAGATGCGTGTTTCACCTTCTGTAAACAAGATGTCACGTGGGGTGATGGAGATGGTCCTGAAATTCCCTCGTGCAATGAAATTAGCTACTATAACCTTAGAATTTGATAAGGTATACTTGGGTAATCTTTTTTAAACTTTTTTTTCCATGTTTTATAGCTTTGGTTTTTATAAGGAATTTTCAAAGTATGAGGGAATTCCTGTGGTGCTAAACTGTGAGCTAAGTTCGTGCAGAACAATGATTGATGAAGCATTGTTGCTGGGAACTCCTATATCATCTTATTTGCTTGAAACATAGGCTGAAGTTTGACTGTACACTTAGTTTCTTCATTACTTGTTGATTTTTTTTGGTCTTCATTACTTGTTGATTTTTTTTGGGTATGACTTTGTTATAATATCTGTGTAGGGGTTTTTGCATATTGATGAATATCCTCCAGATGCCAATCAGGGATTTGATATTCCATCAGCCATAATAAGCTTTCCTAATTTCCATACAAGCATGCAGTTTTTTAAGGATAAATCTGTGGAGAAGTCCTCCACCTTATCCAAATTCCAGGTATTCTAACCACCTCTTTTTTTTTCTTTTTTTTTTTTTTTCCATTTTTTTGTGTGGGTGGTATTCATGTATCAGATTCATGGATTTTTGTACCTATTCTTGACTCTCTATTTGTGTATTGGAAAACAGCAATGTTTTGACGTACACAGTAGTATTACTTGTACTGTTGGCAACTCCTGATTTTAGCATGCCTTGTCAAGTTATGGTAATTACAATCATTGTATGTCTAAAGTATTTTAGTTATTTCCTCGAAATAGTTAGAAGGGGTGCTGGTGAGGAGGAAAATTTTCCAAGAACAGAGTTTAGATTGACTGTTTGTAGCATATTGATAGCAATTTTTAGGTTTTACAACAGGGCATAGATATTAAATTTAGAACACAGCGTGAGTTGCAGATGTTGAAACAGTATCGATTATTTTTTGCACAATTGGCTGAGTTAATTTATTTCCAGAAGTTAGTCGGTTTTTCTTTGGATTTTATCGTGCAGTCCGCTTATAGGATGGGATAAGGTTAGCAACATAGTTTCCCTGTCACTGGTAGTAAGCTTGTAGTTGTGTTGGGGCACCATACGCCTTCTAGGACTGAAGTATTCCTCTTTTTGCTTGTTTCTCTTTCATTTACACCTACTGCAGTTAACTGTTTCATTTTTTTTAAATTAAAATAAATACCGATACTATAGAATTTCATGCGTACCACTACCACATCATGTATGGTTGAAGTCAGCTAATTGCCAATATTAAATAGAAGGAACGTGTAATTTGCCTTATGTTTTTACTGTGTCAACTTTATTACTCTGGTTGGTAGACCAAGCACATCAGGTTTTATAATGGACCTGCAACTTATTTGAAGATCTATAGCCACCACTCTCTATATATATGTGCTTGCGTGCGTGCATGTGTATGTGTGTGCAGCTAACTTCAGGTGTTGAAGCTCGTGCTAAGCTTTGAGTTCTTGGGTAAAGTAGAAGGAGAGCCAATCACATTGCAGACAAATGCTTTTGAAAATGATAATGATAATTTGGTTTGACACCAATGCAGAGTAGCAAGACTACAACAATCTTCAGAACCATCATCAAATTGTGTAAGAATCCATGGTATGTTCTTTATTTTGTCACACCATATCTCATGTTTCCGTTTCCTAAATGTGCGACTATGATTCAGAGTTTAACAATATAACATGTCATATATATCGGATAACATAAGGTTATCCTATAATGTATATATATGCATATATATTAATTATTCTTTGTATGTGCTGCAGATTTTATGTTGACAACATCCCAAATAAGGTTGCCTACCCATCAGAACCAATGAAAATACAAGCAAGCTTATGGTGGCCTTGAGAGGGATTGAACTTTTGCACCATTTAGAGCTCACCACCAAGGATTTGACATAATTGGTTGCATACCACAGAGATCCATGAAAGAATGTTGTGGACACAATTATATTGGTAGAAACTCGAAACAATAGGAAGTTTTGGGAATTAGACTCAAACGAACCACAAGCAAATGAGAATGGAAGGAGGAGATATATGAACTATGACCTTTGTATTGATTTAAAAAGGTACCCTATATCTCCGAGGGAGTGCAATATTAAATCCTCAATGAGTGAGGAGCAATAATGAGGTTATAATAAATAGTGAGAAGTAGATTATATGAACTGTCCTTAATGTCTGGGTATTGCTACCGGAGTTTTTTGACTTTTAGCGGCGGTTTTCGGTATCGTTATTTATACGCTTTTAGTAGTGGCTAGCGGCGGATTTTACAGTCACTAAAGCTAGTTCAAAATTTGACACCCTAAAATCGTCACTAAAGTTCTAAAACCGTTGCAAACCGCAAAAAAGGGAACCGTCACTAAAAGATACAAACTACATTCTGCATATTGAAGTGTCTGGGAATTTATTCCCCATTTGTTCATTATTTTATCTGAAAACAAGATGAAAGATCGTTCCTGCATGTCATGAAGTACCCAACGAACTTGATGGAACCTTGATCTTCCAGGATTAGAGAGCGAATTCGTCTTAAAACGGTGACAAATGGTAAGCATCTGAAGTGTTTTTCGTTTCAGAGCTTCTTCATTGTCCTCTTTACCTGTGGAGATAAACTCCAATGTCACTGTCTGTTCAAAAGGAAGAACCACTTGTTTTGAAAAACTATAAAAACCAAGAACCCCGGTAATGGAAATGGACCAGCGCTCCTATTTGATTGATGCTCTCAAAGTATTAGCAACTCTATTCAAAAGCTCCCATTTTAGTTTTGCTCCAAGTCTCATTCTAGTTCTCAGTTTCGACAATTCAGTGTGATTTATTAGCTTTGCTAAAACTTTTCAATCTTTGGTTTTAGTTATCTTGATTGTCTTTCAATTCCGACTGCAAATGAAATCCTAGTTATGTTTTCTGGATTTTTATTTCATTTTCTTATTATTGATTTTTTGAATTTGATTATAATGATCTAGATTGATAATCTTGTAACATAAAATGCCACAGTTACAGCAAAATATTACTCCACAAGTCTGCACTCTCACACATAAATAATTCTCTTAAACATTTCTAGTGCTCAATAACATAAAAACCATGTAGGTTGTCAAAGATTGTGTATCCAATTCTTGGTAATTTGGAAAATTTGTGGGATTATTTGCAAATTTTTTTTTATAGGAATCAGACCATGTATATGTACATTTCATAACAAAAATATAGTAGTCCAAACACCTAAATAAATCTCAAATTTGAAATATCAAGTGACATAATTTTATAATTTCGTCCTTTATCTAAATCTAAATCTATATATATAAAGCAAAAAGCGGAGAATGGTGAAACATTTGAAATACCATAAAATGCCATTGATTAATGCAAACATTAAGAGTTGAAATTATTAATTAAATGAGGATAATATGGTAAATTCACACATTTTCATATTTTAAAAAAAATTAAAAGAAAAATCAGATAATAAATCCTATTTTTATGGAATACAACATTCATTATCTTTTTTAATTCTAAAATAAAATAAATTTTTTTAAAATAAAAAAACGCATGCAGATAGGCTAGTATATATTAAGACAGAAGTCCTTAAAAGTGAAAATTTCAAAATTCCCACTATTACCCTTGGCTAATAAAAATACTAAAACATAAGACCCTTTATTGCATTGCATATGGATGTAATGGTATATTCATAATTTATTTAAATTAAAATTATAAAAACAAAAAGAAAAGAACATGTGCTGCAGTTATCTATAAAACCATGAGAACTTATCCCTAAAATAGGAGACAAATACCTTCAAAAATTCAATTTTAAATTAAAAATAATATAACACTCATTAATAAAAACCCGATTGGCATGTGTCAAGGGACTAGTATTATATCTATATATATAAAGGAAAAGGTAGAGAATGGTAAAACATTCAAAATACCAGAAAATTCCCTCGATTAATGCAAACATTCAGAATTGAAATTATTAATTAAATGAGGATAATATGGTAAATTCACACTTTTTCATATTTTAAAAAAAATACAGATAATGAATCCTATTTTTATGAAACACAACAACTCATTATTATTATTTTAAATTCTAAAATATAATAAATTAAAAATTAAAAAACCCAATTGGCACACGTGCAAGGGGCTAGTATATATATATATATATATATATATATATATATATATAAATTCATACTTTTCACTGCCCCATAAAAGAGAAATGATATATTTTTTGGTTCTTTTTGGAGATGAAAAAAAGAGATATTTAGTGATATACTCATTTCTAGCACTAATATAATAAATAAACCTTACACAATTGAATTTCCATAAATAAACCCAAAAAAACCCAAAAAATGATAGCTGGCCTTATTGAATTTAATATTGATGATTAAATTACTTTGATGCCCTATTGAGTGTTTTGAGTATTTTTATAAGATTTTGGGGTTAGACTTGTTTTAAAAAATTGATGGCAGTTTTGTAATTTATGAGAAGTTGAAAGCTTTTTTGTTATGTTGTAAATGAATTTTGTATGTGTTTCTAAAGTTTATTTCATATAAGATATTTTTATAATTTGGGCCTTCATATTGTGTATAATAGTGAATCACCCTTAAAAAAAAGGATATTGACTTGGAACAAAATGGTTGAACAATTATGATGGGCCTTCTTGACCAAAATGCTCAAAAGCCCAAAGGCTAATTCCTTATGTCTGTAGAAATCTAAAAAGCCCAGAGCAACGTAAGCAGTCATTACTAGTCTTTCACTGACCAAATTCCAGCTACGCTCCCATGGCGGACTACCCGACTCGGTGCCCATTGGCCCCCATCTCATAGCACTCTTGCAACGCCCACACTCCGATTGAAGCTCACTCCCCCGCCTCATGGCCCTTCCTCTTCTTCTTCTCAGACCGATCCTATTGCTCTCTTTCTTACTTTTCGCCCCAATTCTCAATTTCAAAGCTGCCTTGGGATCGGTCACCGAAGAAGATTTCTCGGAGGAGTTGCTTCTGAGGCCATTGCCGGATCGAAAGGTGCTGGCCCACTTCCATTTCCGGAGCAGGGCCCCGCATACCAGCTCCAATGGCCGCCATCACCATCTCTTCCCCAAAGCCATATCTCAGCTGGTAGGTCATTACGTGCCTCTGCATACATTTTGTTGTTTAAATTTGTTAAATTGGGCATAGGATAAGGAAAAACTGATAAATCTTGGATCTTGCATCTTGCATCTGGGTTTTGTTTAATAAGGGTGCCTAAGGTAGTATGGTAGCTGAATAGGTGTTGTAAGTGTTCAAAATCACCTGTCTGAGCTTCAGCATTGAGATTTTTTATTTAGGGTTTATTATAAATTTCACTCTCGATTCCTCAACTTGGGCCAAGTTGATCGGGACAGCTCTTGTCTGAGCTCTTTGTACTGTGTTTGCATGTGTTTCAAGTCTGTTTTTCATGTAGTTTCCAAACTAATTTAATTCCCGTATATATGGTGTTTAGAAGAAAAAGAAACTAGAGGTGTCTAATAATGATTCCAGAGGAAACTGTTAGGTTTTTGTAATTAATGTTCTCTAGTGGTGTCTGCAACCTGAATGTGGCGTGGGCATGACACTTACAAGACTTAGATTTTCGGCCCGCTATTTAGTCTTCACCACGCTTTGGGGAATGCTTCTTTTAGTTTAACCCAGATTAAAACCAACATTTTAAAACTTCTCCATCCCACCATTTTGTGTTTTTTCTCCAATATGTAACACATCCGGGATCCTTACTGTTAGCACAATCCAACTTTAAACTTGCCTAAAACATTTTTCTACTAATTCATGAAATTTTGGTAGTATCTTAAACTACTAAGTAACTTGCGGGATAGTGTTGGTTGGACAGGTTCAGAAGTTTCATGTTAAGGAAATGGAGTTATCTTTCACACAAGGTCGCTGGAACTATGATCGTTGGGGTGGGTTTGATCCCATATCAAGCAACAATGCCAAGCCTCCTGGAGTTGAGTTGTGGGCTGTTTTTGATGTCCCTCTTGAACATGTGGATGATTCTTGGAAGAATTTAACCCATGCTCTTTCGGGTCTCTTTTGTGCTTCAGTCAACTTCCTAGAATCGTCTACAACATATTCTGCTCCTGAATGGGGCTATTGCCCAGCACCAGGCAGTCTGAGGTATGGTACATTGCCCCGTGAGGCTGTTTGCACTGAGAACCTAACTCCATGGCTGAAGCTCCTTCCTTGTAGAGATAAAGCTGGGCTTTCTGCATTAATGGATAGACCATCTATCTACAAAGGATTTTATCATTCACAGCGGTTGCGCTTGACCTCAAGTGAATTTGAATCAGAGGAGGGAGGTTCAGGAATTGTTCTACAACAAACACTCACAGTTGTTGTCCAGCCTGATAGTGAGAGAAATGTTATGTCTTATTCCCATGAAACAAAATTACAACCAAGCTGGTCCTTGACTTCAATTTTTGGGAGGATGGTCACTGGAAGATGTGTACTTGCCAAGTCTTCCACCGTATACCTTCAGCTTGATAGGGGGCTAGTTGGTCAGCTGGATTACTTGCAGAAAGAAAATGAGTTATCTAATGCTGATAAATCTGTCTATGAAGGTTTTAGTAGTAACCCTGGATTTGAATTGTCTGTTAAGCCGGACAGGGTATTAAAAGAACTGAATGGCTTTGAAAAGAAGACCCCATCTGTTGTATATGAATTTTATATCGAGAAGTACAGTGAGTCTAGGCCATTTGATTTAGGCCTAACTTGGAAGCTTCCTGTAGTTTGGTCCTGTCAGAAAGCACCATTACATGCTAGTAGGTTCTTGATGGGAAGTGGGAATGAAAGGGGTGCTATTGCAATATCCTTGAGATCTACAGAAGTGAGTGATGAGTTGTTGCATACTGATATGAGTGAAGGCAGGTGCAAATTGGAAGTTAAAGTTTTTCAGGTTGTGCCTTGGTATATTAAGGTTTATTTTCATACAGTGCGAGTGTATGTTAATGAACAACCTCAAGAAATTTCAGACGTTGTTGAAAAGATGCGTGTTTCACCTTCTGTAGACAAAGTGTCACCTGGGGTGATGGAGATGGTCTTGAAATTCCCTTGTGGAATGAAATCAGCAGCTATAACCTTAGAATTTGATAAGGTATGCTTTGGAATTTCTTTTTCCTTTATTATAGCATTGGTTTGGCATGAAAGTTATTAGAAATTTTCAAGGGGTTATAACTATGCTGGAATTCCTGTGGTGTTAAAATTCTTGCTAAGCTCATTGAAGACAATCGTGACTGAAGCATTGTTGATGGGAAATCTTGTATCATCCTATTTGCTTGGAACATAGGCTGAAGTTTGAATGTACACTAAATTTATTCTTTACTTGTTTATTTTCTTATGACTGTTATAATATCTATGTAGGGGTTTTTGCATATTGATGAGTATCCTCCCGATGCCAATCAAGGATTCGATATTCCAGCAGCCATTATAAGCTTTCCCAACTTCCATACAAGCATGCAGTTCTTTACAGATAAATCTGTGGATAGGTCCTCCATCTTATCCAAATTCCAGGTATTCTAACTGCCATACGTTCTTTGGTGTGCACATGTCTCATTCCTTGATTTTTATGCCTGTAGTTTACTCTCTTTATTTGTGTAGGAAAACAATGCTGTTCTGGCATACACAGAAGTATTACTTGTACCGTTGACAACTCCTGATTTTAGCATGCCTTACAATGTTATCACAATTACATGCACTGTATGTGCTTTGTATTTTGGTTCTTTGCTCAATGTACTTCGAAAGCGTGTTGGTGAGGAGGAAAGATCTGCAAAGAGCAAAGGTTAGATTCTGTTTGTATCATAATATTTGTTGGAAATCTCATGGTTTTACAACACAGCAGGAATGTTCCTCTTTTAGCTTGTTGCTCTTTCATTAACAGTTAATTGTTTCCTTCTCAATAAATAAATAAATGGAGAGAGACACTTGAGAGTTTTATGGGTACCAGGAATAGTCAATCATGCCCAACAGTTTCTCATCTTGTATGATTGAATTCATTAGCCTTGAATTACCAATATTAACTACAGAAACTTGTAATTTGCTCTGTTGCATTTGCTTTCTTATTTCACTGGCTTATGATGTTCAGCTTCTCATGTTTGTTTGCAGCTACCAAGGAAACTGGTCGGCTCCGACAGCTGTTATCTAGGGTGTCTGCCAAGCTGAGAGGAAGACCATTTGAGCTTCCTCAGCCGCCTTCCAATTCATCATCCTTCATCAGTTCAAAACTTATACTTTTTATACTTGTGGCTGGAATTGCTGTCTTTTGGCAAGTTTATTTTGGATGATGTGTCTAAGTCATTGTACAATAGGTGCCAATTAGGTCCTTTACTGTACAATATGAGCTTGCCATTTTTAGAGCCCTAATTCATATGAGGGGCAGAACTTAGTTACAGTATCTTCAGTACTGTACTGCTCCCCCACAGTGACCCCAGCCCGCAATTGTAGTAGGCCATGTTCACATGAGGCTACATCACTAAACGTTACACTATTCACACACGCAATTGACCGTAACAATTCAGCTCTTAGACAGTCTCCTATCCCTACTTGACGAGGCTGGGGAAGCTTACAACTACATCAATGCTGCAGCGATCGCGAAACTTGAAAGTCGGTATCGACTTTGGCTGAAGTTGAAGGGGGCTGGCAGAGTTTGCGTTCTTGTGTTTGCCAAAAGAAGTTCAAGAAGGAACAGAATTAATCCTACCATGTCTATAGCCGTTTGATATCTGACCTTTACCTTTTCTTTTGTAGTTCGTTCTTATTTCAGTTCAACATTTTTGGGTTATGTTTGTCCAGTTTTGCGGGCCGAAAAACGCTGAAACAAAGGGAATTTATTGTTCTTCAATTTTCAGTCTTCGAATTTTCACATCAATTGCTTGTGTTTTCTTTAAATTGAGTGAATGAAAACACACATGATGATTGTCAATGCTGGAATTAGGTTGCCAAACCAAAAGTCTTTTCATTGTTCTTACATTATACTCATCATTTACAAGTTAAATCAAGTCGCATAAAAACCAAACCAAACTATGAAAGAAAAAGGAGAACCAAGGAAAAAAGAAAAAGAAAACAAACATGAGAAGCTTCATATAATCTCTTTGTAAGGAGCAGACACGACTGCCTCATCTTCTCTCTTCCTCTTCATCTTCCCCCTCGTATAACTGCATCTAAGTTGGGCACCTGAGATGCTGCTGGACTGGCTTTTACTTCTTCCTTGGATATCTGAAAAATCCCATAGAACCAGTTGTGTTAACTTATAATAGAAAGTTAACCCAGAAAAACCAATTCAAAGTTAAGCCAGAATGAATCAGTACCTGGGTTAGTTTCACTTATTTTTAGCTTTTTGAGCAAGTTTACATCTTCTAACAATTGCTTTCTCTTGGAAGAGCAAATACCAATTCTGCCATTGCTTTCAGTTGATGTACCTGGGTTGCTTTTCCTCATCTTTTTACTCTTGATCAGCAAGCTGTCATCTTCAAAAGCTGCCCTTCCTCTGTTATCAACGACATCGTGTAGTTCATGTCCTCCTGCAAAATCAAAGATTCAATCTTTCATGATCGAAACGAACCAACAATAAATCTGAAGGTACCCATTTACCCAGAACAGATAATAAAGTAGTTGGTGGTAGAACTCACGCTTGGTGCCAACTTTGCAGAGCTTGCCATCAACGACAATGGGGTTGCTGTCGTTTTCCCCTGTTGAGAGTCCTTTAGCAGAGAAGAAAGAAAGGAGGGACTTCCAGGTGACCGAGGAGGCAATGAGGTCGAGCCCTCTGCTGATAAAGTGACCGTTGAGCTTCAGGGTTGGTGGGTCCAGCCCAAACGTTCTGGCTATGGAGCCCAAGTCCAGCCTCTGCTCCTCCCATACGAACAACGACACCGTCTTTGCCACTAATGGGCAGAACAGCTTGACCGTTCTTCTGGCTTTGTTTTCTGCCATCTTTATCTCTCTCTGATTTTTGTGATTTTGGGAGCTACCAGATAAAGCAGGAAGTTGGTTTTTGTTTTTTGCTTGTAAATTTTTTTATCGGTCTCAGAGTGTGTAGGTTCCAAGTTCCAACGGTTTCTGGAAGTGTCTAAAACTTTTCTTTAGGGCGGGTCCTGGTGGAGGTGATGTAACATTTTTTTTTTCTTTTCCTTCTTTGCCATATAAACCAAGGTAAATCAAAATTACGGATGAAATAGGAAAGAGAATAGGGGACGATTTTGACATTCTAAACCCCTTGCACTCAAGTTTTTTAAGTACAATTATTAAATAATTATTTTTATATAAGTCTTAGATTCGATTCCCCCATAATCTAATATCGCTTAAAAAAAAAAAAATAGTTCAACACGAAATGTGAAAATGGATAAAATAAGAATAAAAAAATCAATATTCATAAAATATTAAAGAAAAATTACAAGATTCAGCAATGTAGAGAGCAAGCTTCGCAGATGAGTAACATTTTCAGCATGACACTTGATGTTAGGCCTTTTATTATGAAAGTACAAGTAAAGAAGGTGAAAAATTGAAGGTGATTGAATCAATTAACGGCTGTGATTGAATTTGAATCATTGAAGGTGAAAAAAATAAAGATAGAAATGATTGTTTTGGGCTTTGACTCCATCTAAAATCTAGCACAATATTTTTGGGGCAGTTGCAGTTGCAGAGCAGTAAAAGAAACTGGGCTAGTTGAAGATTTGAAGTACACAAAAAAAAACCCAATAAAAACAAAAGAAGAGAGAAGCCCAATCCTACGTGGCCTATTCTTTTCTTAAGAGCCAGGAAGCCGAAAGGTATAAATTGAGAATCAAAATATTCACAAGCTGAGAAGGTTTCAGAAATCTCTTGAAAATGGCTGTCCAATCTTTACAAGGCTTCCATTGTAGGACTTCTCTGAACCCACTTCATTTAAACCTCCCTATCTCTATCCCCATTTCATCTCCAGTTTCTAATGTAAAGTGCAAACCTTGCCCACCCAAATACAACAATGGCTGTTCCGGAAGTTGACAAGAAAATGCTTGGAGAGCTTGAAGCAATGGGATTTCCAAGACCTCGAGCAACACGAGCACTTCATTATTCTGGTGAAGCTTTTTCCTTTACCGTTTTCAGCTTTCAAAATTTGAATAAAATCTTGAATTACTTGTGGTTTAAAAGTGTGCCTAGAATTGGTAATTTGAAGTGTTTATAGTGGAGGGTTAAATGAAATTCTTCAACCTTGTTATGATGATCATTTGGTCCAGATTTAAGCTTCTAATGGTAATTTAATAAGTTTTCTTCTTGAGAGGATCTAAGAATTTTGTGTGCATTTGAGGCTTGGTTTAGTTGAATTGAATTCATGTTCGTTTTGGTTTGGTTTTTATACATATGCATGTTCTGGATTCAAGTTTGTAGGTTCATTTGTTTTTCCTTTTTACCAGGCAATGCTAGTTTAGGGGCTGCTATAGATTGGATCATTGATCACGAGAACGATGCCGACATTGATGAGATGCCCTTGGTATGATTTGTTATCGTACTTTGGTTGTGCATCTTTATTTCATTGCATTCAGGTTTCCATTGCTACAACAAACATGTCGAATTGGTGGTGTTCGGTTTTTAAAGCATGAGACAGATAACAAAAAATAATTTCCAGTGGAATTTCATAGAGGATTTACTCTCAACTGGTCAACTACTCACAGGTAATAGTGGACGTTAGCATTGGATCTCCAGAACCATTCTATTTCACAGAAGCGATGAAAATAAAAGCACAGGAGTTAAGGTTACTTTCTCATCATCCTTATGGTTTTATGTAACATTAAATGCACTTATGCACACACAAGTTCTCTCTTCATTAGATTCAACTGCCTGTTTGATTTCTTTTTTCTCAACTCTTTAATCCTCCAATATTTGATTTCTTTAAATTACATGATGTTTGAGACATTTTCAGGGATCAAGCACGCAAGAAGAAGGAAGAAGAAGAAAAGAAGTTGGAACGAGAAAGGGAGAAGGTATTGTTCAGTTATCTATGTCATTTTTATCTTTGTTGTTTGACCATATCATGACGAATTTGGATTGTATAAATGATGAACTTTCGATACCCCTTTTTTTCCTTTTTTTTGTTTTTTTGTTTTCAGATTAGGGGAATTATGGTTCCTAATGAGTTGGTTGTTATTGAATCACAGCATGTCACCCTTGTTTTCTTGTTTTAATTCTTTGGGATTTGACTAAATTTGCAGTTGGAATTCTGTTTATTTGCTTGTTAGGCACTCTCTCTACATCCCTCATCAATGTTGTAAACTGAAGCTGCAGAGTCCTTTTCCTTTTGGTTTTAACCAACCCGGATACTTTTTTTTCGTTTGTTTCAGGGGAGGATTCAATCTGGTAAGCAACTCATAGAAGCAAAACGAAGTTTAGAAGAAAATGAAAGAAAACGGTCCGTCTCAATTCAGTATTTGTTCTCTTTGTTTCTGTCTGTTTTATTTCATTTAGCCTAATACTACTTCTGAGTGGAATAAGAACTTTATCTTCTCAGTAATATAGAGTTTCGGAAAGCTGAGAAAGAGGAAGAGAAACGAGCAAGAGAAAGAATTCGCTGGAAACTAAAACATGATAAGGTGCTTAGATAATGCTAATCCAGTTTTCTTTTAGACATATGCCCAAAAAGGGGTTCATAAGTGTTGAATTACTCCTAAAACTGTTTGCATGTCTTTACAGTTAGAAAGAAGGGTCAATGTTGGATTGCCACCAGAACAGCTTGTAGCTGAGGAACGTACACCTGCGGTGAGGATAGAACAGGTATCAATATTTTGTACTGGTGTCTATAGATTTAAAGTTTCATTTATCTCATTGAAAAACATAGTTTTTGCTGGGAATTTCATAATATAAAATTATCCTGAATGTTCTCTTCCTACTCTTTAAATGTCAGAATCCATTTCCAGTCCGTTCTGTTGCAAAATCAGAACGTATGAGAGAATGTTTACGGTCCTTGAGGCGCAACCACAAGGTATATGGCTCTGATTCACTTTTTCAAAGTAGTAATAGGTTCCCAAACTGGTTGTTACAAGAAAGAAAGTAATCTTGCCTTGTTGCCCTTTTGAGCTACATCTTTGAATAACAGAAGATAGTCCAAAAGGATCATTAGGAGCCCTAATAGCTATTGAAATATCAAAAATCTGTTTTGTTTCATAACACATTGGTCTAGAACAACCATCGATACCCATTAGTACCATGCATTACTTATCAAAAAAGAAAAAGAAGGAGATCACAGAAATGTTGCTTTTAGTAGGCATATTTTCCTATCGATTGGTTTTCTTTGGTGGGTCTAGGATGATGATGCTAAAGTGCGACAAGCCTTCCAGACCCTGCTGATTTATGTTGGAAATGTTGCAAGGAATCCTAATGAAGAAAAATTCAGGAAGATCAGACTCAGTAATCCGTTATTCTTGGTAAGCTGTGCTTTGACTTATCTCTTCTGTTTTCCGACTTAGTGTGTCTGCATGCGTGGTTGTGTTCTTTCTGTTGGGGATGGTTAGAAAAGAAAGGCTTAGAATAAACACAATTAACAACGGTTATATATTGTCTAAATTCGTGTTTATTGAAATTTATTGAGCAGGATAGAGTTGGGAGTTTGATTGGAGGAATTGAGTTCCTTGAGCTCTGTGGGTTTGAGACAACTGAAGGGGGAGAGTTTTTGTATCTTCCTCACAATAAGGTTGACATGGCAACATTAAACTCAGCTGCTTCTGAGCTGAAGTCTGCATTGACAAACCCGTTCTTTGGCCTTCTGTAGCGGGCAAGAGAAACTTGTGATACAAGGTTCAATGAATTGGGTCTTAAAACTTGGAAGGAAAAGTGGCTAAAGTATGCAGCGTTGATGAATTATTGATTAATCTCTAGGAATGTCATGTTAGAAATCTTATACTGAGTCTTTTCCCTTGTAAGAATTTTACTTTATGGAAATTTCCCATAGTCGTCCTACCTTCCTCTGTATTTATGTACTAATTAGCATTCTATTTGTTCAAGAAATATTAAGCTGAGGAATGAAACAGTTGATCTAATACAGCCTTAACTTCTAGAGATAAAAAGGCCTGCACAAGGCCTCATGTGCTGAATTAGTATAAATATAGAAACAAATGAATTCATCTTATCATGTATACTATTCGCCCAGCATCAACCTGCAGAACAACTCCATTTGATCATCAGGTAGTTCCAGGCATATGCTGAGGCCTCCCTTTCCTTCCGGTCCTGGCAGCAGCATGACAAGGCCTGGCTTGAGTAGAACCGACGTGGCGCACTTAACTTTTCCCCATGAGAATTCACCATGCTCTATCCCTAATTCCCACCATGACACCAGTGAGAAGCTATCTTCTTCACAAGGTACCCCTTTATTCACCTCTAACCAATCTATCCCTGACCTCACATACTCATCTTCCAATCTCTCTACCCCTTCTTGCACCTTCCTCACAAGGGAAGAGTCATCTTCCTCCTTAAGCTCCTTCACAGTTGCATGTGCAAAGGCAGGAACCAATGCATTTCCAGCAAATCCAGGCGGGGCTGGAGGCACAACTCGTTTGTGAACATCGACTGGAATCAAAATAGTCGAAATTTTTTCATCCGGAATATCAACCGCAATGCTCCTTGCCTTCCAAGTCATTGCTGCAACAACTTGAAAACTAGTGCAGCTCTTCAACCTCCCATCTTTAAGGGCTGCCTTCTTCAAGCTGGCAATACGATCTTGGAACAAATAGATGAGGCGCGTTGGGTTAAGAGTTGTGGATAGTTTCATGTTGGTGCCACTCATACCACGGACAGTGAATATGCCAGTTCTATCAGTGGCTTTTGAGTACTCAAAATGTGGGAAACTGATGTTTGGAGGGTTTCGAGCTTTGAACATTATTCGATCTGCATTTGGTTGAATGACTAAGTTACCACCGCGAGTTAGAGCTGCCAAATTTGCCTCAAACTCCCGGACTGCAACCCCGTCGACTGCGCAATGATTGAACCTGGAGGCAAACACTAGGCTTCCACATCCAAGCTGAGTGAACTGTCACAACAAACATACATTACTGTGATCAATTTGGGACTTTTGTTCATTTTTCACAGCCAAAGATTGATCAGAAGGACTTATTTGAATAGTGAAATGACGATAAGAGAAGACCTGAAACGACACAAGGGGCATGTCTTTGAGATCCATTTCCTCATCCTCTTGTAGCAAGAAAGAAACAAACTGTCTGAACTCTTTCTTGGGTACCAAAAGCTCACCAAGTTCATCCAGCTTGGTTTCTGTCCTAGCTGCAGCAACAACAACACCTGCACCGTTGCATTCTATTTCAAAGCGATTGCTGTCTTCCAAACTTGGCACAAGCCTCCCGGCTAAGAAATCATATTCAGCTAGCAAGGGACCGAGTGTGCGAAACAAGCTATGATAAGCCTCGGAGAAGCTCATCCCATTGCTTGGAGGATCAAAAAAGATAACCGTCTCTTGGTACACAACAAGGCCCAGGTCTATGTTGGATAAGAAAAGTCTCCGGGGCTGTTTCGGTTTTTCTGGTGCAATTACAACCTTCTCAACTAGTTTCACGTTCTCCATTGTCGATGGTTTATACCTGGTCTAGGTGAGGTTTCTGAATTGATCAAAAGAGGGGGGGTTGTTTGAAGCATGAAACGAAGCACAATGTGGCTTTCTGCTACTAAAGAAAGCAGTTTCATGTAATAAATAAACTTCAATTGTGTTAAAAGGAAAAGGCCAGTTGGGGGGTTACCAAAACTGTACATCAGTTGAGTTCAGAATTCTGTAACTCCAATTGTCCATGTGATGTGTAGTTACTTTGACATGTTATCTTGTACATGTCTTTGAAATCAATTTAGAGCTCAAATTAACATTGCATTGCATGTGTGTGATTAATATATTTACTTGTTATAACTTCCATTTGTTAAAATTTCAGAGGTACAGACCCTTGGCCCACTACTAGCAACATCGATATTGTCCCCAACTTAAGCACATGTTTAGCAGGTGTGGGGTTTTATACAAAAGGCCTCGATGTTATTAGGAGTGGAACCATTTATTATATGAGACTTTCTATTTTGTTAAGTTTCCGATGTGGGACTCGTGTATTCTTCAACACTCCTCCTCACGTGAGACCACTTTTTAATGAGCCACACGTGCAACCAATTCCACATCGGTCACTTTTTGTTTTATTTTTTATTTTTATTTTTTAAAATTTATTTTAATTTGAAGTTTGTTTCATTTTGATTCAATTTGGGGTTTTTGTTTGATTTGACTTGGCTCTGATACCATTAACAAGCATATTGTAGTCTTCATTTTCCCTTTCAAGATTGAAAAGAAAAAAAAAAGTGGAGAAATTAAATTGTAAATGTTTAAGTAAACAGATATTATAATTGGAGAGTTAATTTGAGGAGAAACTTTACATATATCAACCAATTCGAACACCCGTTGATAGTCAAGTCAATGACCTTTTTAACTAGGCTAGACCCATCGAAAGTTACCAATTGATTTTCAAGCCACTTAACATTAAATCAATGATATGAAAACATGATATTTTTGTCTTCTGATGGTAACAAAAATTATGCATGTCAGAGAAAAACGGTGCGTTTTGGTGACAAAAGATTCTGAAAGTAATTTAAGAAGATAAAAAGGGAACAAAATTGTAAAAGGTGGTATTCGTTGACACGGTACGTTTAGGAGCACCAATTCACCAATAAGCAAATTCCAATCGTGCGCCGAAACGGAGGCCCGAAATGAAACCCTCTCCGAAAAATTAAAAGTTCCCGAAACCCGAAACCCGAAACCCGAACGCCAAGTGACGGCATCTCTCGAATTCTCAATTGTTTAGAGCAGAAGCGCCTTCTCTGTCTTCAATCAAATATCTTTCATTCCTCTCTCTCTCTCTCTCTCTCTCTCGAATTCAATTCCTTCTAGAAACCAAGTGCTTCTTCTTTCACTAATAAACTAGGGTTAGGGTTTTCTCTTTTTCCCTTCCCCTCTCTGTATGTCACTCTAGAATTTCAAATTCCAGACTGTTAGGTTCTTCTTTTCCCAATTTCCGACCCGTTAGGGTTCTAGTTAGTGTTCAGGGTTGGGATTAGGGTTCTAGTAATTAGCAATAAGGAAGATGTATGCTGATCGAGAGGAAGCTGATACCAAGAGGTCGATAAAGGACCGTCTTAATGGCAGCTTCAGGGATAACTCTGGTCGCCGTAGACAAATAGCAGGAAAAAGGTCCGATTTCTTTTCACTCTCCTTTTCATTTTGAAGAACAAATTGAGGGTAATAATTCTTGTGGAGGTTTTTGGATTTTTCTTCATTTGGACCCGAGTTTATACTTGTTCTAGTTTGAATTATGTGTTTTAGTGATTTTTGTTGGTGTTTTTACATGGGTTATATAAAGGCATTTAGGAGGTACGCGTAGATAGTCAAATTAGGTGACAGAACCAGGAATTTAGCCCTGCGGGTGCAAATTTAATAGATAATAATAATGGTAATATCAGTATGCATGCAGAAGTTTGGATGTTGATCAACAAAACTTTCATTAAAGTTCAACAAAATAATGCAAGTAAATCCCTACAAGTTTCACATTATTAGCAATGCCATCAAAAGACATCTTTTGTATGTATACATAATACAATTGAATTGGTGTTCAGCTCCTTTGATACCCTTTTGATGAGATGGGGATTCTTTACAAAATGGAATATCGAAGCAAACTTAGATACCGTTTAACTCCTCATTTTTACCATTTTTCCTATTTTACCACTTGACTCTTCATCTTTCTTATTACAATTTCAAAGTTTTTATTTTTTTATGCATTGCCAGTACTTGAAATCTATGAACATTTAGTTATTAGTGTCATAGATTTCTTTGATAAGATGGAATTGTGTGGCACTTTTATTAACAGAGTGGACTTTTTATTTGTGTGTCTGGTTTTGTAAACCATGGGTGTGTTAATTGGATAATCTGGCGATAAATCTGGTCCTTGCTGTGGAATTCTGAAGATTTCATGAGATCTCTTGTGGTAATAGTTTCAAACTTGATGAAATCATTGCAGTTGCAAAAATACTGCATTTGGTGTTGCAATTTGGCCTTCACCAGAGGCTTTAAACACATATGGACATACTTCTTGTCTGAAAGTTCAGGGGGATACAATCTGTAGAATAGTTTCATTGTGTTAATACATATATTAATGGTTGATTGTTCTAGGGGTATTCAGTAAAAAAAAAAAAAAGTTAAATAATTGAGTTGATAGCATATCATTTTGCAGGCAAAGACAAGATGACAAGTGGGAGCATGATCTATATGAGGACAATGATCCTCAAGTTTCAAGTATGGACTATGATACTTTTACATGCAAGTAAAAACTGCAGCTATTGCTTTTCTCCATTGAGTCATCTTTGTTTGGTTGTTGACTCTGTTAATATCTTTTGAAGATCGCAAAGTTGATGCTCGAGACCTTCGTTTGAAGCTCCAAAGGAAAAGTTTCAAACAATCATCTCAAAGTGGAACAAGATCTCTTTCAGGTGTAAGGGACCTACGGGAAAAGCTATCTGGTACCATGGTTCCACAACCAGTGAATGCTGATCCACCAAAGACAAAATTGGAAGCTGCCAAACCAGTCAGGAGAAGTACTGCAGTTGGAGCCTCTGCACAAGAGACTAAAAAAGTTACCAACCCAGCTTCTAGAAAGAAGACTTCACAAAAGGCATTAAGTGTTTATTTCTTTTAATTCCACACTAGCAATCTCCCATGTACTTGGTGTGTTTGAGATTGCGCTCTATATCTGATTACTAGAATTAATAAAATAACCTTTAAAATATAGTTAGAATGTTTCACCAAGCAAGAAGCTGGCTTTATGACATTTAACGTTGTATATACCTGTTGACCCTGCTTTCTTTTTAAATTTCTACGTTTTGAGACACAGAGGGGCGGGTTGGGGATTAGTATTTTTATAGCAATTATTGAGTCGATGTTACACCATAGAATTCGGAGGTTTCATTAGGACTTGGTTTTTAAGATTGTCTCAATTTAGGATGAAGTAAGCAGTTTTTATACTTTGTTTTACTTCAGAAGGGGTCGGCCGAAGGTTGGGATGTTCCAACAGGCACCAAAATAAATTAAAAGATAAGAATAGAACTTCTTTCCCACATTCGGCATCTCCTTTCATAAAGAGGGGTCATCAATTGATGGTGGTATATGGTTATGGTTACATTGCAATACCTTTAAGTAACAATAGAAGACAATTCATTTTATTGCTAGTTTGAAGTATTGAATTTTCTAATATCCCATACGCAGACACACACATATTCATTACTGCAGTGGCCTCTTAATTATATGACTCATTCCTCTTTTGGTGCAGGCTGGCGCATCAGTGGATGAATTTTTGACGTCCTTGGATCTTGAAAAATATTCCATCACATTTCAGGCCGAGGAAGTATGCCAGATTATAGACTTTTTTGAAATTCTTTTATCACCTACCTCTGAGAAAATATTTTTTTACCTTTGAGTGTTCAATTCCATGTGTTTATGCAGGTGGATATGACAGCTCTTGTGCACATGACTGATGAGGACCTCAAGGCTCTAGGAATACCAATGGTAAACTAAACAAAACTCCTAGATAAAATTCTTGAAACATGAATTATGAATATCATATGCTCAATTGTGGTTTTCGAAAACCAAGAAATCCAAAAAAATTTAATTTACTTCGAAGAAATTACTACTTAACCTATGCTATGCTCTTATGATTTGAAGTATGCTAGTTTAAGTGTTGGTTTTTGGGTGGGTATCAGAAAACGTTGTACAACCTTTGTTTCAACCTGGACGAGTGGCATAGAAGTCTTCTGAAGATAATTTGAATGATTAGGTAATATTTAGCTATTAAAAACCATACCATCCTCACAATAATCGAATAAAAAGTCCTGCAGTGTTGAACAAATTTTGCTCTCCTAACATCAGTCCTAAAACATAGAATTTCAAACATCAATTAGGGCTGATATCGTTTGATGGTGCAGATGGTGTTTGCTCTTTGGACCTGAAACTGATTCTGTCAGCTTACAGTTGTGTAGTTTCGAACAGTTCAAACTATTTGTTTTTACTTAAATGCAGCTTATATAATGCTAGATCAGTATTCAAAAGGAACTCTAGGCACACCATAGTGTATTTCTCAGTGAATTTGTTAGTCTCCTTTTATCTGGTGATTGTGTATACTGCAAATAATGGTGAATATACCAGCATTTTGGGTTTTCTGTTGACTTATTGAGTTTTGCTTTCGTAGCTTTGAGCTAACCTTTTTCATCTGCTGGGGTTTTCAGGGCCCAAGGAAGAAGATACTTTTGGCATTGGAAACAAGAGTCTGATGTTTGAGGCTGGAGTCTGACTCAGTCTAGCAGGCTTTGTTTTGATTGGCATCAACCTGCGTGTCCCTTTTTTTTTCTTTACCCCCTTTTTTTTTTTTCTTTCTTTCTAGTATGCATTGCTGTAAGTGGTTTCAATGTGCTCATTAATGATATAAACCATGTGAATTTGTTAGCTTTTAACTGCTGGAAATTTAAGTTTTAAGGATTTACTGCGCCATTCTCTCCCTAAATATATAACTTGAAGATGATGCTGATGCCTTTAGTACGTGCAATTTAGTAGCGTATATTTCTATTTAGCTCCTCCTCAATTTTAAGGAGCCAAGCTTTGCTCATGCTCCGTTTAACTTTGGTACCCCATGCCATTTTATTTCTTATTTTCTTGGCTCATAGACAACAAAAGCCAAGACAAACTAGTTTTTTAATTTTTTGGGTCCGATCATAGCAGATTAAAGTTTTATTTAACCTGTTACAGGGTGACCTTTAACCAAAACGTATCCAGGTTATTATGACATAACCTGGCTTTGCCTGAAAGTGACCCTAACAATATGTATGTTTTGGACACCATTTAACCGAAAATTAAAGTACTACTTAATAATATTAAACTAGTTTTCTTCAACAAAATTATGAACTTTTTAAAATCTTTCGTTAGCCTGAAAAACTTGTTATTTTTATTTTTTGGTCTGATAAGTGAGTAAAAAAGTCTATTGGTTTTTTAAAACGGCTACTAATACTAATTTGTTTGAAATGCTAAAAGGTGATTTGTCTCCTAGTCTTTTATCCTTATTTAATAAAATATTTTATATTTTAACATTTTTATCAACCAAGGTCAACTTTGAATTTTTGAATTTTTCACCTGGCCTGGCACTTTATAAAGGCAATGAGAGATTTATTCTGGTTTTATTTTTGCAGACAGAAACTGCAAAAAAATGGTGCTCCAAGCAATGAAGAGGGGTTTGGGGAAGCTGTTCTCCAAACGCCCACCCTCCCCAGGCCACTAATTTCAGGGGTTTACCCAAAAGGACCGGGAGATGCTGAATGAGACGAAGCGGAACGCCGAAAAGGCGTTTGAGAAGGTCAAAAAGCATGTCCAGGAGAATCAGGAGCTGCTCCGCGAAAACCAAAGGCTTCTCAGCAAGAACCAAGAGCTCACTCAGCGTTCCACTTCCACTTCCACTCCTGCCGATTAACATTAATGGGAAACTTGAACTAATTAACAATTGTTTCCTATTTAGAATTCAACTCCAGGGCATTTGATCAAAAGAAGCATTTTTTTAGTACATCAATGGGAAACTGGAACTAATTAACAATTGGTTTGCTATTGAATTTAAATCCACAGCATGTGCTCAAAAGAAGCATGTTTTTTGGTACAGTAATGGGATGAGATCAAAAAAATCACGACTTTTCCCTACTTCCTTTGTCACTAAATCCCAACGCCACAAGAAATATCACCGACAGTTAATTGCATTTTCTTTTTCTTCTAATACAAGTGATTATCTAAACTATTCTAAATCAATCTAATCTATTCTCCGCTCGAACACAAATAATGGAATGGAGCCTTGCTTTGTGTCAAACTCAATCGATTTTAGTGATATCATCTCCTCAAGATGACACAACTTTGGTCTTCCATGCTAAGTACTTCTTATTTTCTTGCTTGTGCCTTCTCCATTCTCTTACAGCTGCTAGGAGGACATGTATCGAAACTGGCAGAAAGAAAGGCTGTACACATATCACAACACCACTTATCAGAACAGTCATTGCATTAAATTTTTAGTGCTCGAAAATAAGCAGGTCTTGGAAACAAACCGAATAGACGGCAAAACAGTGCTCGAACGAATAGTAGCTGACCGACATGATTGATGGATGAAAAAATGCATCCTCTGCTAGAGATCTTGCTTGCCTAGAGGACACTGACGATAAAACAACTATTTGTTTGAGTTTCTTTGCAATATGAGATTATATACACACCAGATCCTTGAAATGAATACCACAAGTAAACTATCAACAAGGCGTATACGAACATACCAGCTGAAGCATTATAAATACCATGTGAGGCATTACTTTGAGCCAACTTTGCTGCCTCCAGAGAATACTTTACCTGCTCAAGGAGAAGGCCACAAAACTTAGCTACTTATTCTCTTAGCATATCCAGAAACAGATTAGAAGCACAAGAGTTTAAAATAAAAAAAAAACTAAGTTGATCATAAAGAGGAGTTATGACTTTAATACAGCTGAAGCTAAATGAATACCAATTCAGTTATTCATCAGGATATGAACACATTTGTTAAATATATACAAACAACTAAATGCAATTATGCAACAGTTCTTCAGCATAACAACTTTTGGAGAAACCTTTATGCTACTTATGTAAAATGGAACATTAAAAATATTGTGCTATTGATTTGTCACCTGCTTCCCAATCTCATCCATGATAATCATCCTCGGTAAGGATTGAACCTGCACGGAAAAAATTGTCACTCTCATGCAAATCTGGCTTAATCAGAGAAATAGGTTCATTAATGCCTAAACTCAACAAAAGTAAACGACGAGAGACATACCAATCTGGAAAGAGATCCAAGGGTTGTAGCACACGAATGAAGATTAAAACACGTATGCATCCGCGATAAGACATCCAATTCCCTGCAGAAGACTGATCACTAAGAATACCCTCATTTTGCTGAATACCCTTAAAAATCGATTCCAGAAATAGCTTAAACCACAAGGTTTCTAACTTCACTTCAACCAGAATGTTCTTACCATACCGTGAAGCCCCTTTCACTAGCTAAAAGGCTGGACGTGCCTGAAGCCCCAACATATAGGTTATCAGATTTAAAACCAAAAAGTTGCCGGAACTGCCCCATGAAAACTTCAAAAACCTTCTGTAGATCCTGTTTCAGAATGTGCACGCATCAATCTGCGATAATAGAATATGGACTTCTAGTCTGTGATGTGGCACATACAAATTCATTTCCTTGTGTAATTTGAACATTTTTCTAGAGAAACAATTTTTTCATATGCCTCAGAGGATAGAATTAGGAAACTTAAGATGTACATGCTTTTGATTTCTTCAATATCCAATAAGGCTCCATGTAAAAAAATTACAAGGTACATATTACCACTCCAACAGACCTAATCCTACCATCTCCTCCAGTAGGTATTTCAATTATTCTTCAGTAAGCTTTAAACGTTTTTTCAGTAAAAATGATCTATATTGAGCTTCCAATTCAACATGGCAGAAAATGAAGTAACACTATTTACAAGTACAAAGACGTAGGTAAGCTTTGATGCACTTCCACTTTTAAATTGAAAACCCCATGTTCAAGAGAAGGACAAGTCATACAATTGGACAATATTATAAAAAGCTTCTAACCTGATGCGAAATTGTATGCCTAGAAGGACGCTTACTTTCTGAATCCTTCCGACAGGTTTGGGGATTCCAAACAATAACGCCTCCCCACATCTGTAACATGCCAATCAATTTATTCAGATCAGAACATTCCACAAGAAAAATCAGAGAACACTAAATTTAAAGATGATGAAGGCATGATAACTAACTGGAGATATAAAGCTATTTGTCTTAGAAATCTCTCCATCTGGAAGCTGTAGGAGAAGAGGGCATTCCTTAGCAGACGGGATATATCTAACAACAAATTGAAGGGGAATTTCAACTCAATATGATCACAACCTAACAATCAGAAAATATATCAAGAAAATTAATTGAATAACAAAAAGGATTGAGTTAGAAATATACATCACAAAGTGCAACATCTTTGACCTCCCACCAGCTGCGATGGATGTATCCAAGTGCCACTCATTTGAATTCACCTATTAAATTTAACCAACATTGTTATTATAAATAATGACAGTAATTCCATATTAAGAAGTTTGTCCATGAACACATATATGGATATATATAGAACAATACAAACATCTACCCACATATACAGGCATATTAATGGTCTTCTAGAGTTTGTACCCAAACAGTCACGAATTTAAAGAAAATGTAAGTAGTAATATAATTCTTTCTCTAGTTAACAATCATATCATGAGAAGTGAAAGGCTAATGGAGCATACAAAGAAAGGTAGATCCTTGGTACTAAAGATGTAACTGTCCCACTTGTCATCCCAGTAAGACAATGAGGACTTCGGCATATGGTATAACACCTGCCCAAAAGAACAAACTCAGATCACAATACCACAAATTCAATGGTATTACCATTTTCAAGAGAAAACAGAAGATCTCCTACCTGACTTTCCACGCTTATGTTTGCTACGGGTTTCATTGCCTCAATAATAGGGGCCAACAGAGTCTCATCTACTGATTGAAAGTCCCTGCGGTATAAAACGAATGCATGATGAACACACTTGAAGATAACTATTTGGACTTCATTTCAACAAGTGTTCAAGCATATACAAAATGAGAGTCACCTAATAAGCTATCAGACTATTCAACTTAAATTTTACCATAATTCAGACGAAGAAATAATCATTCACACAAATCAATCATGTCAACATAGCACCATGATACTCAGAACAACTGAGCTTAAAATGAATTTATGAAAAAGCTCCATACCAATCATAAACCCAATCACGTGGGTCTGCATTCAGCAGATTAAACGAAAGAACAACCGTTCCATCTGCCCCAACAGGCATAAACTCTCCATGAATCAAACCTTCCTCCTTCCCGCCATTCACAAACACTTTAACAAATATCTCTGCCGCCCTCGACACCGCCTCGGCCTCCGAAACCCTACCAACAATCCAAGCGTGCCTGTACTTGCCCACCACGGCTCTCACCTCCTCGCCCCTATTCACCACCACCACACTATACACCTCCCCACCTGAACCCGAGTTGGAACCCGAACAACCTCCCAGCACAGACTCCAGAGCCTCATCTACGGCCTCATCGTCGCCGTCCAACTCAATGGAGCGGATGGCGCCACATTCCGGCGAACAGGAAGTGGTTCGGGATTGGAGACACTGGGAATTCGATTTTAGGATTACTGAGACGGTGTGGTTGGGGCTACAGGTGCCACATTGGGGAGTTTGGGAGGTCAATTTGGTCATTTGGGTGAGGATGGAAGATTCTAGAGTGGCAATGGAGGATTTCCAGTCGAAGCCGATGAAGATTGCTTGTAAACGACATGGGAATTGGAATGGTTTGGAATCGATTTGAGCTGAGAGGGATTCGATTTCTCGAAACGGCAATGGCGCGCGGTAGATTTCCACGGATTTGTATATGAACGGGACACCTATATGCAAAATCAAAGTAAGAAAGAGGCAAATAGAAATAAGAGAGAGAAACATATATATATATATATATATATATCTAGAGAGAGAGAGAGAGAGAGGTGACCTAGAACGAAGGAGAAGAGGACTGAGACAGTTAGGATCAGACGCTTGACTCCTGGTTTCGTTTTGCGCATGGTTTTGGGATCGAAATCTAATGCTGGCTCTTGCGGTTTAGATGTTTCTGGGGCTTCTTTTGCAGGAAGCAAAGGTTCTGTGATTTCCGCCATGGTTGTTGAGGCACTGAACCTCTCGACTTCGTGCTCGTGCTGTTCTCACTCGAGTTGAGCAAATAGAGAGAAACTGAAATTGGAGAAAAACTAGCGGGCGTCGAGCACTTAAATAAAACACTTTATGACCTGTAGTCGCAAGTGCCGTCTTAGCTCAGCCGGTAGAGCGCACGGCTTTTAACCGTGTGGTCGTGGGTTCGATTCCCACAGACGGCGATTGTTTTTCTGTTTCTTTTTTCTGTTTGTTCCATTGCTCAATAAAGCTTCTTTCTGCTCTTACTCTCAAAATGACTGAAATTTTCTTCTTATGAAGTATAATTTCCTATAATTTTTCTGTTTCTTTTTTTTGTTTGTTCCATTGCTCAATAAAAACTTATTTCTGCTCTTACTCTCAAAATGACTGAAACTTTCTTCTTACGAAGTATAATTTCCTATATGCAAAATACTTTTGATTTTCAATTCGAGAAAATATAGGTTTTTGTTTTAACAAAGCAATTTTATAAACACGTGCCTTGCGAATTCATTTGGGCACACTGTCGTGGCCAACAAGTGTCTTGCGAAGCTGATTTTAATTCAGAAGTTAGCTACTTGGTTTTAGAAACATTGTATTTAAAACTCATAATAATTATATTCAGATTATATAACCAGTGTAGTAGCATCCATACAGCAGGGAATATAATCATAAAAGTAAGCATTAAACTTTTGTTTGCTCCAATTGCTCAGCTAATTTCCTTGCTTCAGCTTCTCCCTTAGCAACCCTTTCAGCTTGACTTCCAGAAAACTTCTTCCTGAAGGCCTCCACTTCTTCATCTTTCTGTGAAACAAGAAGTTAAATGATTACATTGCATTTGCAAAAAGGAATTGAAATGGATACTGGGGATTATGCATGATGAAATGTATATGCATACCAATTCTTTAAACAAAGGATCTGGTGTCCCAATCTTATGACCCGCAGGTAATATTTCCCATGGTTTCTTTGCCTTCTCAAGATCTCCATTCTCATTGCGAAGCGAAAATTGATTTTCGGGCGGCAGATTGAGCTCCTTTAGCACCTTAGGTATCATGAAAAGCAAAAGTATCAAGGTGAGGTGGTAGAATAGAGTAAATATAATGAGGCAAAACTGTGTTGGATGCAAAAGACTATAATGTCATACCTTGAGAGAAAATGAAGGCATGAAAGGCTCTAGCAAGCATGCAAGAAGATAAACCAGTCCAGCAGAAGTTTTCACAACAAGAGAGCAAGAAGCTTGATCTTGCTTGTAAAGTTTCCAGAATTGGCTCTCCTGCATACATATCAGTAACATGTCTTTAGTAAATAAACAATACTTGAAGACAGTTTTCAGTGCTCGCTTTAGCTTTTATGAGCTTACTTGTAAATATGCATTGCCCTCACTGGATATGCTCATTGCAATTTTCAGTGCTTGCTTTAGCTTGACCTGTTATATCAAATCGATCGGAGATAATGCAACTTCTTCGTAAATCATAGTGCAAAAATGGAAAAAATAGAAGAATATAGCTATATAGAAAAGACTCATTTGCACAAGAAATCACCTTCTCCATTGCTTCTATGTATTGGTCCACACATATACCAATTCTTTCTGCAAACCTTTTTGTCAAGGAATGTGATTCACCACCAGAAGCATCAGGAATAATAGATCCATATCCTAGTCCTGCAAAAAAAAATTTCATAGAAGCATGACTTAAGTCAAGCAATAAGTTCTATGTGAAGCACTAACTCAGCAAATTTTCTCTCAATTTCATGTCTGCAGCCAGCTAATTAACCAACCCTGAGGTTTTGCGATGAAGCTCAACACTCGGTTAATGAAATTTCCCAAGTTATTCAGCAGCTCAGTATTTAGTTTTGCTTGCAAGTCCGTCCATGTAAACAATGTGTCTGAGACCTAATCATGACATGATTAAATAAATACATAAATCAGTAACAACCATTAGAATTTTCAAATATCCAAATACAATGCAAGAACTGGAAATCACTAGCACCTGGCCGCAGAAAAACAGATTACCTCTGGCCTGTTAGTTAGCAAGTAATATCGCCACACTTCTACGGGAATGTTTGTATCTTGCACATCATTTCCAAAAATTCCTGTACCCTTGCTCTTGGAAAACTTCCCTGCATCATCCATCAATGTTAGAAAATGAAAAGTATAAATAGATTATGATTTTAAACTTCAAGATGTCAAACTTGTACGAAGATCATTGCGTATTCTCGCTCATGCATACCTGCTTCATACATTAAATATTCTGTAACACTAATGCTCTTCATTAAAGTCCACTTTTCTCCGGTTCCAATAAGCGTAGATGGGAACATAACCTAGAATCAAATTCTACAGCAGATAAGTATTTTGGAAACCACATACAAACTTCAGGCAGGCAGATATAGAAGTCTGAACTCCAGAATACATGAGATGATAACATTTTTACAGTGTGGAATGGGACATTATCCTTGCCCATGAACTGGTACAGCTCAACATCTTCGGGGTTCTTCCACCACTTCTCCCAATCAGGCGTGTAGCATGAAGTGATGGAGATATAACCGATGGGCGCGTCAAACCATACATAAAAAACCTAAGCATCATAAAATTGGCAAAATAAAGTTATCAATCTGCACGTGTAAAATGAAATCTAACAAACCAAAGGAACCTGCAAATTACCAAATATACATCAACAAAGGGAAACTCTTCAACAGTTACATAAATCAAGTGCTAACCTTGTCCTTAAATTTTTCAAGTGGAACAGGAACCCCCCACTTAAGGTCCCTAGTAATGCATCGGGATTTAACTCCTTCTTTAAGCCATGCATATGTAGTTTGAATAGCATTCTGGCTCCAAGATCCTGCAACAGACATGTCACTGATATATTCTTCCAATTTATCCTTCAACAGTGGGAGCTCTAGAAATAAGTGGTCTGTGTCACGTATACATGGTCTTGCCTGACATACCTGTTGATTGCAACTCTTAAGTATATATAAAACCACGGAATGTTTAGAAGAAGCAGGTACATATAACAGGTTTTAACTAAATCCCAACAAGATTCATTGGCAGAAAGTATGAAATTCGAGTAGGCCAAACATACTTTACATCTAGGATCCTTAAGCTCAGTTGGATTCAACAGCTTTCCGCACTTATCGCATTGGTCCCCTCGTGCAGAGTCATAATTGCAATCTAGCATTGGACAACTGCCTTCAACTAGCCGATCAGCCAAGAAACGATTGCATGTTTCACAAAAGAGCTGGATTGTTGTCAAAATTCGAAACCATTGAAAGAGAAAATGACACATCTATTAGGTTAGCAGTAAAGTGAGTTTCTTTCTTCTGCAAATAAAAACGCAGCATAAGAGTTACACATTAGATGAACATAAGCACATAAATATGTACCTGCTGCATTGTGTTTTCTGTAAGCCATCCATTCTCCATCAGTTTCTTGAAAATAGATTGGCAAACTTCAGTCTGTTGGGGAGTGGAGGTGCGTCCAAATTCATCGAAACATATATCGAACCAATCATAGACCTCTTTATGAATTGCATAATATCTACAAAAGCAAGAGCCACAAATCAAAAGTTCATTCATAAGTCATAACCCAGGAGGCATAATTTTCAACAGGTCAAGGCAAAACTAGAAACAAAAGGCATCGCGATACTTGTCACAAATTTGCTGTGGAGTGCAATTTTCCTCCCTAGCCTTTGTCTCTGTTGCAGTCCCATACTCATCAGTCCCACATATGTATACCGCATTGTATCCACGAAGACGACAATATCTAGCGAAAACATCAGCACTCAGAACACCTGCACCACATATATGTATGATATAGAATCATAAACTGCAAAACATTTGACAAATACAAATGAAAATCAAAACAACAGTCAAAGAGAGAGACGGAGAGCAGGAGTGAATTACAGCCTATGATGGTGCCAAGGTGAGGGATGTTGTTGACGTATGGCAAGGCGCTTGTGATGAGTATGTTGCGCTTTCCCGGCACCGGTAGCTTCAGATTTCTGCCGTTGCCTTGTCTGCCGTCTGATTGATCATCCATGTCTTGCTGCAGCAGCTAAGTTTTGAACAAGGAATATCAGTAGCTTTGTTAATTCACAAAGACTAAATAGAACACAAGTCAACTTGTGGGGAGAAAATAAGGCACTGCCAACTTTATGCTCACCTTGGTAATCAAGTCTCTAAAACAAAGGAAGACATCAGCATCACTGGCCAGAAGAATCCAATATAATTTTCCAAGTTGGTTCGTTCCACTAACAGAATCTAATTGGTCTAGTCTTTTCAGCCCTCAGACTTTACTCTCTTGTTCTTTTTTATTCCTGCTTAATTTTTGAACAATGGATTATGATGAACGGAAGAATTAATTAACGACGGCTAATAAAAGATTGGTATGGTGTTTTAATAAAGTTGTATGACGTTTTTATCCAATATTGTGGGGTCTGGATACCCTCCCAAAGTCATTATCAACAAGAATAATATCATCTAAGCATCTAAACTAATACAATCTACACCAACTAGCTCTTAATTGTCACACCCCGGACCGGCTCCGCCGTAGCATGATATTGTCCGCTCTGGGCTGGGCCGACGCCCCCCTCACGGATTTGTTCCTGGGAGCTCACAGAGCAACTTCCCAGGGTGGTCACCCATCCTGGGATTGCTCTAGCCTCAAACTCGCTTAACTTTGGAGTTCCTACGAACCCAAAGCCAGTGAGCTCCCAGAAGGCCTCACCAAGGTCAGAGTGGCGCAGCGGACTGGACCCAAACTCTACCAAGCATGATATTGTCCTCTTTGGCACCCACGACTGGGCCCGCAAGGATTTGTCTCGGGCCTGCCTACATTATCGGCAGCCCAAGGGCCTCACGCTATGAGGATGCGAGGTGTGCCATATAAGGCACATCACCCCCTCTCCATTTGGTCGATGTGGGATCTCACAATCCACCCCCCTTAAGGGATCCGACGTCCTCGTCGGCACACTCGCACCACACGGCAGAGTGGCTCTGATACCAAACTGTCACACCCCGGACCGGCTCCGCCGTAGCAGGATATTGTCCGCTTTGGGCTTGGCTACATTCTCACCAGCCCGCACGGTTTTGTTTCTGGGAGCTCACGAAGCAACTTCCCAGGGTGGTCACCCATCCCGGGATTGCTCCAGCCTCCAACTCGCTTAACTTCGGAGTTCCTACGAACCCGAAGCCAGTGAGCTCCCAAAAGGCCTCCCCAAGGTCAGAGTGGCGCAGCGGACTACCCAAACTCTACCAAGCATGATATTGTCCGCTCTGGGCTGGGCCGACGCCCCCCCTCACGGATTTGTTCATGGGAGCTCACAGAGCAACTTCCCAGGGTGGTCACCCATCCTGGGATTGCTCTAGCCTCCAACTCGCTTAACTTTGGAGTTCCTACGAACCCAAAGCCAGTAAGCTCCCAGAAGGCCTCACCAAGGTCAGAGTGGCGCAGCGGACTGGACCCAAACTCTACCAAGCATGATATTGTCCTCTTTGGCACCCACGACTGGGCCCACAAGGATTTGTCTCGGGCCTGCCTACATTATCAGCAGCCCAAGGGCCTCACGCTCTGAGGATGCGAGGTGTGCCATATAAGGCACATCACCCCCTCTCCATTTGGTCGATGTGGGATCTCACATTAATTTAGTTGCATTTCTCTTTCCAATATTAGTAGAGGTCACGAAATTCAAATCTTCATGCCCCAATTGATACAAAAGAAAGAAGGAAAAAATAACTAATACAAATTCAATATATGCTCATGAACCTTAGCTCTAAAATACTATAATCTTTTTTCTTTTTTCTTTTTTGGAAAATACTATAATTAAGAGTTAAGATTTTTCTTCACATTGATTAACAGAGTTATCGAATTGGGCTTTTCACATGTAAGCCCATAAATAAGGCATGTTTCAATGAAGAGAAATATCACTAGACAAAATTGATATTTTGTTCGATTCAAAGTGTGACATTCTATATGGATTTCGAAATTGAAACCTAATAATAAATTCATGAATGAACTTCACTTATGTTGGTATTTTATAAAAATTAAAAACAAAAGAATATTGAAGATGGGTGAGTGTCGGAGTATAATTATCATAATACTCATTTTGACATCTTACATCACAAAGAACTGGGAAAAATATATTTGGAAATAATTATATAAACAAAGTCTTTATTTTCCCTCCTTTTGCAACGGCTATAAACAGAAACCTTTGTGGGTTACAGAGTCGAAGCTCTGGGCTTCCCATGCATAGATGCAGTTGCTTCCATGCCCAAGCCGCCTGAGATCTCTCCTCTTATCCTGCAAAGATAAAGCATCCACAGCTAAAATTCATGCTCTTATGATATTGACGGGTACCATTACTCATGGAAACTCCAATGCCCGACTTATAGCAACGTATGCACGAATTGGAGATATTGTGTCAGCCCGTAAGGTGTTCGATAAATTGTCTCAAAGAGGTATACATGCATGGAATGCCATGATAATCGCGTATTCTCGTCAATATTGCCCATCTGAAGTCGTAAGTTTATATCATCAGATGATATTAGATAGAGTTAGACCTGATAGCTCGACTTTCACTGTTGCCCTTAAGGCATGTGCAAGCACATTGGACTTGAAAACTGGTGAAGAAATATGGTCTAAAGCGGTAAATTGCGGATACGAATATGATGTGTTTGTGGGTTCATCTGTTTTGAATTTGTACGCCAAGTGTGGGAAGATGGATGAAGCAGTGGTGGTTTTCAATAAGATGCCTAGAAGGGACCTTGTTTGTTGGACAACAATGGTAACAGGGTTTGTGCAGAGTGGAAGGCCAATGGAAGCAGTTGATATGTATAAGAGAATGCAAAATGAGGGAATGGAATTTGATGGGGTTGTGCTGATGGGGTTAGTGCAGGCTTGTGCAAGTCTTGGGGACTTGAGGTTGGGTCTCTCTGTTCACGGGTTTATGATTCGGACAGGTCTTCCTATGGATGTTATGGTTCAAACCAGCCTTGTGCATATGTATGCTAAGAGTGGACATTTGGAGCTAGCTTCTTGTGTGTTCAATAAGATGCCTTACAAGAATGCCATTTCTTGGGGTGCTTTGATTTCTGGCTTTGCTCAAAATGGTTTTGCAGGGCATGCACTTGAAATGTTGGTAGAGATGCAGGGCAGCGGATTTGAACCCGACTCAGTGTCTCTTGTGTGCGCACTTCTAGCATGTTCACAAGTTGGATTTTTGAAATTGGGTAAATCCACACATGCATATATTTTGAAAATGCTTGATTTTGATGAGGTTTTGGGTACTGCACTCATTGACATGTATTCTAAATGTGGATCCCTTTCTTATGCTCGTGCTTTATTCGATCAGATTGTTTCCAGAGACTTGATCTCTTGGAATGCCATGATTGCAAGCTATGGGATTCATGGGCATGGAGAGGAAGCTCTAGCACTCTTCCTCCAGATGACGGAGACGAACGTAAAACCTGATCATGCTACTTTTGCTTCTCTTCTTTCAGCCTTCAGTCACTCGGGTCTCGTTGGAGAAGGCCGGCATTGGTTTGATATCATGGTTAATAAGTACAAGATCCCTCCGGGGGAGAAACATTTTGCCTGTATGGTTGACCTATTGGCTCGTGCCAGACGAGTCGAAGAAGCTTATGAGCTAATAGATTCTATGAATACTGAACCTGGCATTACTGTTTGGGTTGCCCTCCTAGCAGGTTGCCACAACCATAGGAAGTTGTCCATTGGAGAGGTCGCAGCAAAGAAGGTCCTCGAGTTGAAACCGGATGACTTGGGAATTTATGTTTTGGTCTCAAACTTTTATGCCATGGCAAGGAAATGGGATGATGTAGCTGGTATGAAGAAGATGATGAAACATACAGGAACCAAGAAAGTGCCTGGCTATAGTGTTGTGGAAGTAAATGGAGAGCTCCATGCTTTTCTTATGGAAGATAAGACCCACCCACATCATGAAGATATTATACTGCTTTTGAAAAAGTTGGATCAAGACATGAGATCTGTGGGATATATCCCAAGGACTGAATTTATGTTGCACAATTTTGAAGAGGAACATTCCTCAGAGCAAAGATAATTTATCAAATTCATATTCCCTTTACTATAAAACCCATTTGACATGATCAGATTAACCATCAAGCAGTATCATCAATCAAGTCTATTGGACCAAATACACCAAATACTTCTAGAATGCAAGATCTGTCAAATTTAGAAAAATGCCCAGTTCCACTCAATTTGCATATTAATCAGAAAGGGAATCTTGAAAACCGAAGGGAAAGAAAGTTTATATCAACCTTGGAATAAAGCAAAGATGGACAAAGTGAAAATTCTAATTTCATGCGATTACAAAATTTTCAACAAAACTCTGAAAAATTTGATACTCTGCCATCTTTCCCTCATGAAGGACCAAATAATGTCCATTTCTGGCATGAGATGTTAGACAAGAACATCACCAGTAAGCAAAATAATTCTCGAAGTTTGAACTGCGGCTGTCTTTCAAAATTTCCTCAGCTCCTGTAACCTAGAGACTGAGTCTGAAGATTCTGGTTGTCTTCTAACAAACGGTCGTATTCAAGAAGTAGATCTGCAGCCTGTTTCTGGAGGGCAGCAACATGGGCTTCAGCAGTTTCAATGTTTTTATCTTTCTCCTTGCACTCTAATTTCAGCTTCTTCAAATCCTCTGACAGAGTTGAAATTTTTTCTTGCAGCTGCTTGATTTCTTGGGAAGATTTATCTTCCTTTTCTTTAAGCTGCATCGTCTCTTTCTGAAGTCTGTCGACTTCTTCTTTTGAAGCTCCCACGTTACTCCTCAGTCCAATAAGTTTACTTAAATAATGATGCATCCGATCGATTATGAAGCCAAGAAACAGGGTAAAACCTGTAAGTGAGATCAAGTGTATCAGGGATAAGAAGGATCATTCACTGGATAGAAACAAAAGTTGTTAGATATAAATGTAAAGCATATATAGTTAGCTGTCAGTCTAGCTACTCTCAACTGGTCAGAGATCAATCACAGAGCCGACACCATACATGAAGCACTTCTGTGACTTGCTCAAGAAGACCATAAAATCAACTTAAGTATTCCCTTTTTCAGTAAACTAAATGCAACTTCTTCCGGAACCCAATAAGTGATACTGTAATTGCTAAGTGCACAAAACCAGAGAGGCTGGCCGCTAGCAGCAATCAGAAGGAATGAAGAGTTTGTAGACCAAGTTTACTATGGCCAAACTTTACATGGAAATATATAATACACTGATTGTTCAACCAGTAAGCTGGGATTGCATCATTTAACCATAAAAAAGAGAAGGGAAAGAAACAGTTCTTAACAACACTGATTTCTAGGCCAACTTCTATACCTTTTAATCAGATTCTACTGATTCAAAGAACCAGTTTTTCATGTCCATATTTTAACACACTCTAAAGAAGCCACACACAATAAATATTAAACACGCAGCCAAAAGATTCTTTCAATACATGCAGAACCATTGAATGGTAAAATCATAAAGCCTTAGGGTGAATCCTTCTAACAATCCTTAGGGTGATAGCCTTAAGCCCTTAAAATCTTGTTTACAGGAAACAAAACTCATTTCTTGCTGGCCTACCCTTTTCCCAAATAAAAAAAGAAACCCTAAATAAGAATCCAACTGTTGAAGTTCACAAACTGAATAGTAAGCAAGCACTCAAAGCAACTAAGAAAAAATGAGCAGGAATATACCCATTAATGAAGCCTCAAGCAAGTGGGTTCTCCACAGAACCTGATCCATAGGTGACATAGTTCCAAGCTTTACACCTTTGTTCTGGATCTTAACAATGCTAATAAAGCTTGACAGGAGAATCACAGACATGGTGCAAGCAATGGTTTTCACAGTAGCTGGACCCTTACCCATTTTGAGCTGATCCAGGCTCTTTATCACAAGCTCCCTCAATGGCCCAATCTTTACCAATAGAAGAAATGCCACAACACCCTCAGCAAAAAGAACTAAGAACAACAGCTGAATCATCTCTGCCTGCTTCTACCAAACAACACCCACCTAGCTGCAGCTTTCACAAAGCTCTGATTTTTGCTCAACTTGTAATCAAAGTTGAAACTCACCTCACAAAAGAAGTTTCATTTCTCAGCAAGCAAAATCATAGATCCATGAACTTGTGAAGAGACTGAAAGAAACCAAGAAAGAAGCTTCCTGACACAGACTTATTAGTTGCTCCCCAAATTGCCTACCAAAATCTATTCTTTCGTTGATGAGTAAGAATATTTGAAGAAAATTAGGCAACCCAGTTAGTCAAAAGCTGGTTTTATCGCCAAAAATGAGGGTTTAACAAGAGGACAGATCTATGCATTCAGCGAAAATGAAGAAAGCAAGAAGCTTTTCTGCAAAAACCCATTTCTCATCATGTCAGTGACTTTTCATATAACTAGCGGTGTAATTTGGTTTTGAAGATAAATTAATTTAGTAAGGGGGTGTGATTTGCAAATGGGTTTTGTTTTTTTCTCCAGCCCAAAGAAGGATTAGGGGATGAAAAGTAAAGGTCAGCACAGTCAAAAGCAAAGAACTTGAAGTGTAATTGACGCAAAAATAAAATTGAAAATAAAAGAGGGTTTGCTCTGTTTTTTGAGCTCTGTCTTCCTTAACAGCAAACTTGCTGGTTTTGCCTGTACTTGACAAATGACCTTGACTCCTGAGAACTGAGAAGTTCTCGCTACTTCGGCATTGAAGCAAGGCCACTATTTTGTCACATGTATGATATGTCACACTTTACATGCTAAAAATTTGACTGTTTATATGGCATTTTTGAAAATTCAAGGCTATAACATAGACCAAGAAAACAGGTCCATACAGAAATCTTGGCTTCCTAAAAATAAAATTATAAATCTTGGCTGCTTTTGTCCTTTGGACATGTATGTCTATCAGAAACAAAGGTCCAATGGGCCACATTATAAATGTCCATTGGAGAGTGGGAGAAAGACTTTTTTTTTGTGTGTGAACAGGTTAAGAAAGACTTTCATGCAATGATATAGCACTTTTTGTTATTTTCGACTAATAATGCAATGATATGAGATATAACTTTTTCAATGTCATTGTGTTATTGGTTGGGTATAGCAAAACAGTATTATCCTTGTTACAAGCAAGTTTTTCAGGAAGAGGGGAGAGTTCTTTCTTGTTAGAGTCTCCAATTGAGAATGTTTGTGTACATGTGTGGTATATTTTTCTTTGTATACAAAGATATTGGGGGAAGGGGGTTTCTACAATTACCAAAGTGTCATCGAGATTCGAACTTAAGACCACTTATTTATAAGTTAATATCTTCTTCTATTGAGTTAGACATGTTGGCATGCATGATGTATATAACCTACACATACTTTATATTAAGCGTATGAAGAAAGTTGAACTAATGAGTATGAGATTGATAAATAAATAAGTAGTGAGAGTTTTTTTAATGTAAAAACTTTATGAAAAAGCATGGAGAGTGGAGAAACAAAAAAGTTGATGAAGGATTAGTGGACTGCAGAAGTAAATTGTTTAAAATACAGAGGAGCAAAAGAGTGCTCTTCTTTTTTCCATATTTGCCAAAGATTGGGCAATATTATGGGAATACAATCCGGCCCTTAGTTCAAAAGACCATCTTTATGCTAAAGCCTCCATAATCATGCAAAAATTCCACCATTCTTTACGTAGTTGGGCATTCAGTGCAAAGCTAACAAAATTACGAATGTAACATATAAAGAGAAACAACAAAATTACGATTGTAACATACGAAGAGAAACAAATCTCGAGTGCAAGGACACCGATGTAGTGTTGACCAAAAATCCTTCGATAGTCAAATCAATAAATTTGTGTTGTTCATGGACCAGTTTTGGGTAAACCCGGGCTTCCTATTTTGGACAGTTTTGAGTCCATTACAGATCTTGACTCACTTACTTGGCCGTACTTGGAGCCCATAATAAGCTTGAGGCCCATTATGAGGGATCAAATCAAAGGGTGAATCAGAGTATTCCTTGGATTGTGACACGTGGCCATCTCAATAATTTTTGGTCCCCACAATTATCACTGCAGTTATGAGCAACATAAAGAGCTACGAACAAACATATGGTTGGCTCGAGCTTATCGGATGGGTATATATTCATAAAAGGCCAATTACATTTTAAATAAATTCAAAAATTATTATCATTTAATAAATAAAAGTGTAGTCACAACTACTTCATTCTATTTTTATTTTTTTGTTAAATGTAAATATTTATTTATTTTAAAGCCCATACCTAACAAAAACTCTTCATAAATAAAGACAAGAGAAAAATAAAAAATATTATCGTATACATAAGCGAGACGAGGAGCTAGTATAGTATTTATACGATATTTTTATTGTTTTATGAAATATTAAGATGTTTTAAAGTGTATTCTTGTATCTCCTTAACCTTTATTATATAATCTTAATGGTCAACAAACATGTTCTTAATTAAGATCATATAATTGGCTTCTCTATAAATTAAGCTGTTTTTATTTCAACCAGGACCACTTCAGATAGGTCAAAATTGGTGCATTGTGGCACAACTTGGGGCAATTGTTGCTAATTAAATTAAAACTTAGTTGGCAAATGGGGCTTTCCGGAGGGTCCTTAACCCACCTAACTATATGAAAGATGGAAGCAATAAATAGATATGGGCTTAGTAAGATTGATTAAAGTGAATGCGTTCCTCACTCTGCACTCGTGTTCAAATTCCCCCTCTTAAAAAAAATTTCTCAACACAATGCGTAGCTGATTAATGGTGTATTATGTATGATAATTAAAAAGATAATAGAAATAAAAAGCTTCCCAAATAAGAAAGTAGCCAAAGCTAGTGCATGTCACGTTGGGTTAAAAATAATAAAAAATTAAAGGGCCAAGTGGAATATTGGAGACCAACTGTCAAACTAAGCCTGCTAAATATGTTTTTGGTCAGGGAAATCTTATACATGGTAAATTATTAAAATGCAACAATCAAACTTCTTTATCCGATAAAATAAAACAAAATTATTTTTTATTATCAATTTTGGAGAAGAAGACTAGGATGATCAAACTCGGATTATAGTGTGAACTGAGTTATAATTTCGGTTTACAATAATAATAACTTAATAATGATAAATGAAAACAATAAAAGAGCTGAAAAAGAACTTAGGAAAAATACAAAGGAATGAGTCATATCAGAAATGTTTCCACAGAAGCCGACAAGCAAACACAACCTTTCGTATTTGAGTTTTCACAATTGCCTACCATTTAGTCAGCCGCGACAACTCCAAACCTCAACACACAGGGAAATTCCATTTTCATGAACCAAACGTTGTCTAGCTTCAAAACAGAGTTAACAATCTTAAATTATTATCTCTAACCAAAACATGAGAAGCAGTAAACACACATATAAAAGAAAGAAAATGTAATGTTTGGAAGTCGATTTCACAAATGCATTATTGGCTTACAATAATATGTCTGGATGTTCATTTCGAGTTATTTGAACACTCATTTAGAATAATATATTTCAATTAGCAATTATTTACAAGGATATAAATGACTTTCGCTAGCACAACTAGAAGAAGAGAAGCAATAAAATACACGTATAATGTTATTTTTCAGTTATTAACACTCATTTAGAGATTACTCTTTCGATTTACAACCACATGCAAGAATATAAGCGACTTTTGCTAGCAAAACTGGAGGAAGGGAAGTGGTGCAATACATGTATAATGTTACTTTCAAATGTTAATTAGTGAAAAATATAGGAATGTATAATTTGTGAAAAGAAAATTAGCAATACGCTATTATATAATTTTGAATTATACAAGGGGATAATAAATAAAAAGATATCTGCCAATAGCATTTCACGTATAATTGAAGAAATCGCATAGACTCAACTCGTTGAGAGAGATGTTTGAACAAAGAAGAAACAGAGAAACATAGAGAAAGGTCAAACATGACGGGTAGCGTCCGTCAATGGTTGATAAACCCCTCTAGGAACTCTTCCCTTCTCTCTCTAAAATAATTTTTGTCTTGGTGAGTCGTTGTGGGTTTCGTGGAGGAGCTTTTGGGGTTGTGATATTTTTGTGCTGGGTTTGGTTGCAGCACTTGAATTTGCTCCAAAGGATTGTCCTCTGACATTAATTTCTTGGTTTTGTTCTACATCTGGTGGAGAGAAAAATGACAGTAAGTTCGCAGATTTTTTTGTTTATTGTGCTTTATTTTTGTTTCTCTTTCTTAGTTTTGAATGTATGATTTTTCTGTTTGCTAGCTGAGAAAGATGTGATAAAGAAAAGGGAATGAGATTCTAAATTTTGTGCATTATGTTGATCAGGGCTTCTTTTCTTTTCTAGGATACCAAGAAGATACGAGCTTTCAAATAGAGCATATATTAGACTTGGTTTTAAAAGCTTTGTTTTTTATTTGTTTTCTGACAAGCAACACTGGGTTTGTCCTAAGTTTGTTGACATGTAAAGTCTGTAGCAAACTTGGATATATTGTTGATCTGGGTTCTTTTATTAGAGATTTTAGGGCGTATGTTATTAGGGCAGTGGCTAGTAGTACAGATTAGAGGATGCTCAATCACAGTGCTTTATCAATTCTTAATTAATCTACATTTTGAGCTGGTGCATGTGATATATAATTAAGAATAAAAAAAGAATTATTGGGTTTCTTTCATGGGGTTGAATTAGCATATAAGAATTGTGCTCTGGAAAATGGGAGCATGAGCTTTGTTTATATTGCATAATAGTTCTACTCAATTTGTGGTGTTGAGTTATTGTTTCAAGGACCATAAAACTTGAGCTGAATTCGTAGATGAATAAATCTTTTGATGGGGACATATTAGTTTTTCTGGGGTTTTATGTATATAATTGAAATGTATTAGAGCTAGTAGTTAGTTGAAGCTGTAAATGATTTTGATAATCTATCTTTAGATAAATGATACTCTCTCTCTCTCTTCTTGTTTGCAAATTCACATTTGAAATTCTCTGGCTTCTCAGTGTAAGGTTTTAATTATGTGGGTGGAGAAATCATTGTTAATTTGTTTTCCAGAAATTTTACAGTGTCTCCAAATTGATAATGTTGAGACACTAGGTGAGAAAGTTGGATAAGATATCCTCTATATGTTGGCATTCTCAGAGAAATGACATGCAATAATTAGTGGGTTGACATTGGTTTATGTATTATACTTGAAATTTTTAGTACTGGTAGGTATCTGAAAAGCTGTCAGTTGTTAGATATTTGATCATTTGTTTTTAGATTCTCTCTCTCTCTCTCTCTCTCTCTCTCTCTCTCTCACAACTAGTTGATTATAGGAAGCTGATCATCAGCTCTGTGATAGTGCTATAGATTATACTTTCTTGTATTTGCATTTGTTCATCTCAGTAGAGCAAGGAAAAAGTGCCAAGAGAGTCGTCCAATACCACTAAGTTTAAAGGAATTCAGGTTTGATGCTAGTAAATGCTGTTAAAAACTTAAAGTAGGATGTTGCATTAGGTTGATTGTCCTTTGATTAGAATGCATAGGCATGCAGTCTAACCATACCAATCCCATGGGGAATCATGGAGGTGATATGATTTGTATGTTTCATCTAGTAGATCTTTGGGCACGTGTTCATTTCCATGGGCAGTTAATTGTCCAGTCATTTACTGCCTTCATTTTAGGGTGGTCACCTGAAAAAGTGAGGTCACCATCTGGACGGCCAGCAAAGCTTGTGGAAGAAGTATTGTTTCGCGTTACTTTGAGAAGGTTTAGGGAGTTGCAGTAGATTCTTAATGTCCTTTTTCTTCCCTGATCTGATCTAACTGTGCTTATTTGAATGTTTATTATAATGTGGTTAAGCAAGATCAAGTTGTGGTCATGCAGAACCGCCTGTTATACTTTTCCAAATCCACTTTGAAAATTTGGGCCTCATTTCTGTTCATGGTTTCATCTGCCTACTTTAACTCACCCATTGAATGACCTTGTGTATAGAAGAGGTCTTATAGACTTCATATGATGCTACATGATGTACTGAAATGTATTGACTGATGAATACTGGATGTGTTTAGATGTATTAGATATTAAATATGACACTATTTCTTAATGTGGCAGCAACGTTCACATGTACCAAAGTTTGGGAATTGGGAAGGTGAAGAAAATGTTCCTTACACAGCCTATTTCGATAAGGCCCGTAAGGGTCGAACAGGGCCAGGGGGAAAGATGATTAATCCAAATGACCCCCAACAGAACCAGGATATGCTTTCTGATATATCTTCATCCGCATCATCTCCTCCAAAAGTTAGAGCTGAACCAGAAAGACCAGTTCATGAACGGAGAAGAAGCAGGGAGGATAACGACCTAAGGCAATTTGCCAACTCTCCAGCCCATCGTGAAAATTTGGGTCGCAGAACTTCTGGTGAGGCAGCAAATCAACCTAACAGAGGCCGTGGAGTAAGTTCTGGTGAAACCCATCGAAAACCTGCACGACCAAGTTCTGGCTCTGAGTACAGTGTTGAACGTTCACCTCTCCATCGCAATGCAAGGGTCTCAGGGAGAGATTCTCCCTCCTGGGAAGGAAAGCCTTCATATGAAAGTAGCCATGGTACTCCTGGAAGATCCCGTCTTAAACCTCGTGATGAAAGCGTAAGTTTTCTTCCTCATATCCATCATTTTATTGTCATAATAGCATAAACTTGTCAAGGTGTTGTCCATTTGCCATTTCTATGGCAATAGACAGTAAACAGGTATGATCTCAAAAACTTATTTTAAATGATGATTGAGAAAGTCTTGCTGTTGCAAGAACCATGGTTTTCAAAATGATTGTACTGGTAGTTTGCAACAAGGCTTAAAGTGGAGTAGTTTTATACATGGTCTTGTTACTTAATTGTCTTCTTCCTGGGATAAATTGATACAATATTTTGTCTCGTCTTTCTCTTGAGTATGTGGGTGTTTAATGTGGCAGCCTGAGAAAGGTGCTGCTGTTCCGAAATTTGGCGAGTGGGATGAGAATGATCCTGCATCAGCTGACGGTTTCACTCACATTTTCAATAAAGTGCGGGAGGAGAAGGCAGGGAAAGTACCAGGCACTCCTTCTCAGTCATCGTACCACGATGCACGGAAGCAGGCTGCCAATGACACTGCTAAGGTTTGTCATCAATCACCGTTTCTCATCCAGTCATAACTTCTTATGGTTTAATTATTTTCATATAACTTACTGGTTTCTATGTCTCATTTCTGTTCTTTTCTTTTCTTGACTCAATTTTGCAGAGTTGCTGCTTTCCATGGAGCAGAAAATGATATTGATGTATCTCTGAATTTGTGGGTAAATTATAAGGTGTTTGGACCTGTAAATATCTGTAAGGGCTCTGTCCTATAAAGTGCATTCATTTAATCTGAGCATGTGTGTTTTGTATTAATAAAAGATTTCATTCCATTCTAATTGGAAATCTTTTTTCTTTCTTTTTTTCCTTTCCCTTCTATTTTTCTTCTTTCTTTTCATATTTAGCTGTGTTTGCTCTGTTGTGCCATTGAATATTATCAATTTAATTCCTATATGTGGCTGTTAAAACCAGATACAGATTATTCTTTGATTCTATATTCCTATATATTCCGGCAATATTTGTCTCGGTTTTTGGATTCATTTTATTTCGCATGTTACTAGAGATTATAGATAAACTCCAAAAAATAATTTTGGATTGAAGTTTTATATCAAGCATGATTCAATTGATTATGTCTCGCATATCACCCCCATCTCAAAATAAGAAATGGAAGAAAATCTAAAATTAATTGTCATGTGATGTTGAGTAAACGACCTGATTAATACGATTGGTGTCATGAATTTAGAGTATAATATTAATAATATATACATCCACAATAATATTAATGAATTGGTGATATCAAGTAACCATAGTGCCTTGGAGAATTACTTGAATAGAATTAAGTTTTGTATATTAATTTGTGAAAAAAATTGTGTGCACAAACCCAACCTCAACTTGGCCGAGGAGAGAAACTCACAAGCAAATGATATAACTCTTTTCACTATTCCCAGAAAATAATATAATGATATGTGTGATAATTTTTTTATATGTTATTATATTATGGACGGAGATAGCAAAATAGTGCTATTTCAGTAGGAAGTAAGTTTTTTTTCCCTTGTCAAGGGTCTTTTAGTAAATTGTAAGATAGTACTTCAGCTCTCGTGTGCCAAATGGCACGCAGCGCATGATTTCCCAATGAATAATGTGAGCCGCCGACACCGAAAACGACAAAAGAGAAAAAGACGGTCAACGGTCAATATCGCCTCGCTGTCAGCGATCAATCAATCGTGACCGTTGAATCAGACTACTCCTGACCTCACATCCACGATCCACCGGAACAAACAATGTGAGTACAGCGTAAGGGCGCTCACAGAGGACTCCTGCACCAAACACAACTCAAATTACCTAATTGAGCGCCAAAGTTTCGCGGCTCGTTTAAAAAATTCAAATTTCACTAAAAATACGTTAACAAAAACTCAAACGAAAATTTTAGATGTGTTGTTTGAAACCTAAAAGAATAAAACCCTCTCTTTCTCCCTCTCCTTCTCTCCCTCTCCCTCCCTCTCTCGGTCTCAGCATTTCTGTCTCTCCCGAGATCTGATTGCCAATCTGCCATAGCTGAACTGAGTACAGAGAACCGATTGCATTGTTCGAATCCGCACGCATATCAGGTATTTCACTTGGCTTCAGATTTCCATTCATGTTCTTGGAGCAAATCCCTTTCATTTTTTACTACAATTTGTAGATTCACATATTAGGTTCCGCTCGAAACTCGACTCTTTTGCCTCAAATTTGTGTACCCGATTGAGCAATTGTATGAAGAAAAAAAACTGAAATTAGCTTTTCGGTGAATTGGGATATACAGAAAATCTTTTCTTTTGCTTAGAAGTTTTGAAATCTCTATGCCCAACTGAGTTTAAGCTCTGAACTCATGGTGAGAGAGAAGACTGTCGAGTCCTTCTACACCAGGCTCCGCGAATCCGCTACGGCGGCGTCTCAATCTCAATCTCCTCTTCTCATATTCCCATCGACTTCGGATGTGGACTCTCTCTGTGCCCTCAAAATCATCTTCCATGTCCTCGAATCCGATTCGGTCCTATACGCCTGCTATCCGGTCTCGTCGTTTCAAGAGATTCACAAGTACGCAGGGCCCGATCTGTGTTCTTCGTCCGAAAACCCGGTTTCAATTCTCTTAATCAATTGGGGTTGCCACAGGGACCTGAGGAAGCTCCTCAATTTGGGGCCCAGGGCTCGTGTTTTTGTGGTTGATAGTCACCGTCCGATTCATTTGCATAACCTGAGTGATCAGAATGATCGTGTGGTTGTGCTCTATACTTTGGATGATGAGAGGCAGACAGATTTGGCATATGATATTGAGGATGTTTCGGCTTTGGCTAATGCCAGTGATTTGAATAGTGATGACGAGCTGGATCCTGAATCGGACAGTGACAGTGACGACGATGAGAATGATGACAGCCAAAGTGAGGAAGAAGAGGAAAATGGAGAAGGGTCGAGAAAGCGAAGAAGGGTGTCTCAGGAAAATGACCCAGTCAAGATCTTTAGGGAACTGAAGAGGAAATATTATCATTTGGGTACTTTTCATGGTAAGCCTTCAGGGTGTTTGATGTATGATCTGTCACATTCTTTGAGGAAGAACACAAATGAGTTGCTTTGGTTGGCTTGTGTTTCGATAACGGATCAGTTTTTGCACGAGAGGTTAACAGATGAGAGGTACCAAGCTGGCGTGATGGAGCTTGAGCAGTATATTAATAGTTCCGGGAATTTGGAGGCAGTAACTACTGTGACTCTCAAAGATGGGACGAAGATTCGTGCACCCCAGTCGTCTAGAATTACATATGAAGATGAACCTAGACTAATGCTGTTGCAGGAATGGAATTTGTTCGATTCCATGCTTTGCTCTTCATACATTGCAACTAAATTGAAGACATGGAGTGACAATGGGATGAAGAAGCTTAAGCTTCTTCTTGCAAGGATGGGATTTTCGCTTGTGGATTGCCAGCAGAAGTACAAGTACATGGATAAGGAAGTGAAACAGCTGATGAAAGAGGAGTTCGAGCGGTTTTTACCCGAATATGGACTTACAGATTTCTACTACAGGAGCTTTCTGCGGCTCCATGGTTACAGATCAAAGGTATCTGCAGCAGATGTGGTGTATGGAGTTACAGCTCTGCTTGAATCATATGTGACATCAAATGGTTCTTGTGCTTCCAAAGAGTTTGGGATGGCTTATGATTCATTGTCATTGAACAATCTTGATAAACTGAAAGCCGGAATGCAACAAGCAATTAAGATACAGAGGGCAATTCTTAGACAAGGAAGCATGGCAATAACCAAGAGAGGCTGTATAAGAAGTGGAAGGAAATTTAGGTGGGTGAAACTTGAAGATTCTTTAGATGCAAAATTGTTGGGGTACCCTCAGGCATTGACTAAATTCTGCTATTTCTTGATGGATGGTCTGAGAGAGAAGGGGGCTAGAATGAAACCTCTGGTTTGTGCTTGCTTGGTACAAGAGCCGAAAAAGGTATTGATAGTTGGGGTTTGTGGGAAGCCTCGACTCGGGGCAGTTCAAGGAAACGCATTTGGAATGGCATTTAGAAATGCAGCTCAGGAGATTGGTGCAGAGTTCTTCCATGAGTTGTTTGAGTCTTCATGGATTGTTCTGGAGGCAGCTAAAATGAATAGCTTTATGGTGAGATTGACAGAAGCTGTGATGTAGAACTTTGCAAGAACATGTCTAACTCAACCTTTTTTTACTACTTTGAGCAAAGGTTTGTGTCATGTTTGATCTGTATCAAGAGAAATGTAATTGTCTTTTAATTTAATTTAATTTTTCCTTTCTTTGAATAAATCTTTCTTATTTACTGCCTTTGTAACATGTTCTTTCTTTCATATAGAAACTGAACTTGATCTTTTCCAGTGAGCAAGCAAATTTTTTGGCTCCTCTATTGATTCTCTTGCACTGAGTCCCTGATCATCTAATTCTTCTACCTTCCCTTGCTTTTCGATTTGAGGATTTGAGGTGATACATATTTTTGAAGTATTGGTTGGGCTTACCTTCATCATGTCAACCCAAAAACTCAATAGGCCCGACCTACTTTCGTTTCTAACCCAACTCAAGCCCAATTTTACATACCTATTAGGTAATTTGTAAACTAATTTGAGTCAAACATATAGCCGGAGAGGGACCCTTTTTTTTTCTTTTTTCTTTTTATGACATGCTTTGCTAACGGGTTGGTATTAGTGAACAAATTTGACACGAATATGATCGCAAAATTAACAAGTAACATAACACGACCTGTTTCATATGTTGAGAATTCTAATTATAATATTAAAAAATTCAACAAAAAACTTAAATAAAATGCATTTTACAAAATAATTTCATTACTTAAACATCCCACGTAAGATTTCCCCCTCCCCCCCTTCAACATTGTTTGTATAAAGGAAAACATCCTGCATAAGAAACAATTGAAAAAAGTGTCCAAATTACAGTCAATAACAAAAGAAAATTCAAGAATTCCTTACAAATAAATTTTTATTATTTTTATTTTTTATAGCATAAAGATTTCTTGTTTAATTTTTCCTTTCAGTTGTGGAAGAGATCGTTTGCGCATATCTCACACGTACAAGGACACGTGGACCTGGTTCAGCCCTCACCGACTCGTGTATCGCAGAGACTCAAAGTCCATGTTGTGTTTCTCTCTCGTCTCTCTCGTTCGTCCTGGTTGAAAACCCTTGCCCAACGCAGGCAAACCAAAACTTTAATAACTTCTTCTTCCTCTTCAAACTCTCTGATCAAAGGTACGATCTTAACTATCAAGTTCTTATATCTTTCGTATGCTTTTTCAAATATCGGAGGTTAGAATCTCGATTTCTCCTTCTCGGAATCTCGATTCTGGTTGTGCCTATTGGTTTCCTAGGGTTTCTGTCTGCGATTTCTTCTTTATTATTTTTGATAAATTTTTTACGCTTTTTCCTGATTTTTTTAAATCTTGATATCTTTCTTTTTTCGTGCTGTCTGGGGCTTAGGAAAATTTGATTTTGATGGAATCCGATAATTTTCACCCTGTTTTGCCGATTTATCGAGCCGTTAGATTTTTAGAAATTGCGACTTTTTAGAGGAAGCTGAATGCTTGAGTTGAAAAATAATAGTTTTACTGCTAAGGTTTGAATGTGCTGGCAACGTTATCTACAAATCGATTCTGATTTGATTTATTCTTAGGCAGTCCTTCGTTGTGAAGATATGATCACATTTTGGTCACCCAGTTAGATACAATGGAAATAGACCATGTTTGGTTGGACATACATGTGTAATTGCAATGGACTGCGTTTTTATGGAATTCATTCAGGTTCGTTGTGGACTTAATTTTGATATGCTCAGTGACCAGTCTGTGGGTTGCGACTAGGGTTTCCATTTCTAGATTTTATGCCCGAGTTTCGTAGAATTGAATACAATTTGGTGGAGTTTGGTTAATTATGGTGATCTGAGGCATGGGAATGGGTGCACCAGCTTGAGGTAAACGTGATCACGAGTTTGTTTGTTTATTATGTGTAAGCATGGCACGGCGTAGTTTACTGTCCACATATTTGATAAGAAAGTTGTAGAAAAGAAAAGACTTATCGTATCTCTTTGGCTTAATGTCATATCCTTTATTGCTGTAATTGAAAATTATGTAAGTATATTATTAATTTTTTGTTTATATTAATCTTCATTTGCTTTCCAACAAAATTAAGCATGTAGTTGAATACGATTACTACATTGGAAAAACTGTAGGTTTTTCAAGCTTCATCTTGGATAGGAGACCATACATATAACATGAGCACTCGAGCGGCCAGGTATGTAAACCGAAGGAAGGATCGGGTGGACTTAGACCTCAATAGTGCGCCACCTGGTGACAATCGGGATCAGGAGGGAACTTCAACCCCAGCGGATCCTCAGAATAATCAAGCTACCCTGCTAGGGCAGTCTGCACCACCTAATATGATTGATGTTGAGGCTATTGATGATGATGTTGTTGAATCCTCCCCCAGGGCTTTTGCTGAGGTATGCTTTATATTAAGTTTAGAGATACCTTTTGTTGTGGTTATCTCCGTCCACTTGGTATGTATATGTGTATATATAAACATAAGTTTAATCTTTTGATGTTTTATGTCAGGCTAAAAACAATGCCAGGAGGAACCAAAGAAGGATCACTGTTGATGTGGATTTAGGTAATTTTGTTATGTTATATTATAAACTTTATCATTTCATTACATCAGAACTTTTTGGCTTTTATGTATTTCCCTTTGTTATTATACCGTGAAGATTCTGTGTTGTTCCATTAATTTGTTGTTGATTCTTAGTTCATTCTGTCCAACTTCATAAGATTAGTCGACATCTTGAATGTTTTCCTTTCTATTTTTCTATGAATTTTGTTTACATACAACTAAAAGTTTAAAGCTGTGCAACCTATGAGATAAATAATTGGAGAGAAGGTCAGACTCATCTACTCATCTTTTTTCTCTAGTGCTCTTAGTAGGATGAGAAGCTCATATTGTAAGTTTCAGAGTCTTCAAAGTTGTCTTGGACAACCTGCACAAGCTGATAGACTTTTGATTCATTATTTTCTTTGTTTATTGTTCTAAACTAGAAAGGTCAGTGGTAGGTTTTAGAAAATCTGCTCATCATTGAGCCAGAATTTGTCAGTGGCAAGTCTTAGTTGCCCCATATTGCTGTTATTGTGTTTATTGTTTGTAGAGCCAGGTGGTTTATTGGTCACATTTTTGAACACATGTTTTCTTCTGCATTGATCTTTATCTGTCTCTCACATCTCTCTCTGTGTGATCATTGCAGAACGAACTAGGGTCACTCGTAACAAGCGCAGAAGAGTTGCACCAAACCAAACTATAATTAATTGTGATTTCTACATAAATTTGGAAAGCAATAACAATTCCAGCTCCGCGGTAATTGTAGTCTTCTGAAATTAGAGCACTGTATTCCTTTGTTGGGTGTGTGTGAATGGTTCATACTCATCTCAAGTATATTTGTTTGCAGAAAGAGAGTGTTGCACAACCAGCACCTCCCCCACCAAAGGAGCCCACTTTTAGCTGCCCCATCTGCATGGCCCCATTAGTTGAGGAGATGTCAACGAAATGTGGTCACATTTTCTGTAAGGCGTGCATTAGGGCTGCGATAGGTGCACAGGGTAAATGCCCTACGTGTAGGAGAAAAGTAACTATGAAAGAACTCATTAGGGTATTCCTCCCTACGACCAGATGAGTGTGCAACTCATGCCTATATTGGTGATGTAAGTTCGCTCCGGTGTTCTATTCTATGACTGTTTTTTTCGTTGGTGGAGTTGATAGATGTTTTTGCACACTTTTGCACTTCAGTACACAAATTTTGGTAGTAGTACATTTTGCCTTCTATATATAATTTTTTAGGGGTTAAAGGTAACAAATAGTGCTAGCTAGTTACTCGACTGCTAATTCTCTTATAAGCATCAGAAGGAAAATAAAAAATAAAAAACGCATTTTCTCAAGATTATAAGATAATTTTTCGTTAGTCAATATATTCAGTTTATGGTTATAGAATTTATGTTTTGCTCACTGTTAAGTACTAATACACGGTCTCTCTGTCTCTCTCTTAGCAGGGTTATTGTAAGGTGCTTTTTGAGGAAGAAGGATTAAAGAATTGTTTTGGCATGCCTGCAGAATTGATTTTCCATACTTAAAAATGACTGGTCTCAAATATGTGCCGCTTATTAGGCCTAGTGAGGATGATGGTTTTTTGTATGGAAAAATCTTATTGGTTAGTGGGGTATTTGTACTCTCATGTCTTGTCACCGTACATCTAATTTTATGCCTTTGTAGCTGAGATGTTAATGCAAATTAGCTTTTGGATGTGCAATCAATGAGGAAATCTATCTTCACCCAAATTCTGTGCTGAATTGCTGACTGTAGGAGCTTCTTTTCAATTTTTGGTTTATGGTTGACTGGTAATCGTGAACAGGTGTTGATTACAATCTAATATAAACAGATTTTCAATGTGCATCTAGTAGCTTCTCTAATACAATGCAGAGGTCACGCTGTTCTTCTGGTTTGGACTTCCTGTCGTTAAAATTGGGGTTTGACAAGTTTAAATTTTCTTAACAGTTATATTAATTCAATAAATCACACTGGTATAAAATTCTGAAGATTATCTTACATATTATATTACATGGGGAGAAGGAGAGAGATGGCCAGAAGAATTACATAAATAAAGAGAGAAGAAATGTATAGATTTCAAGGCAGAAATAGGGAGACTGGAGACAACTGAGGCAAATTTATTAAAAAGCTAACCCATTACAGATATGTAAAGCACCAACGTCCTGTGGCCTTATAGATGAGCTAACAATCCCAAAGAGGCCAAAGTTCTTGAGCTAGGCTAGTTATTTATATGGTTAAACTAGGCTAGTTATTTATATGGTTAAAATACACCTCAGTTCAGTTGACCAACATCTGTTTGGCTATGGATACTGGCCACCACCAGCTCCACCATCACCTTTAGGCACGTCTCCTTTCCCACCATAATCTCCTTTAGGGTTAGGAATGTCTCCCTTCCCCCCGCCATAATCGCTTTTCGGGTTAGGAAAGCCTCCCTTCCGGCCGTAATCACCTTTAGGGTATGGAATGTCTCCCTTCTCACCATGATCTCCTTTAGGGTATGGAATGTCTTCCTTCCCGCCATAATCTCCTTTAGGATTAGGGATGCCTCCCTCTCCTCCATAATCTCCTCTAGGGTTCGGAAAGTCTCCTTTCCCGCCATAATTACCTTTAGGGTTAAGAAAGTCTCCCTTCCCGCCATAAGCTCCTTTCTCACCATTACCTTTAGTCCCCTGGATGCCAGAACCAAATCCGCGCCCATGCCTTCCAAAAGGAAGTGGAAGCCCCCCAAGCCTTCCAAAAGGAAGTGGAAGCCCCCCAAGAAGTGGAAGCCCTCCAAGCAAAGGAAGACCCCCAAGTAATGGAAGCCCCCCAAGTAATGGAAAGCCTCCTCCGTAGCCACCAAATGGACCCCCATATCCTCCATATGGACCTCCTCCATATCCTCCAAATGGCCCCCCTCCATATCCTCCATCAGGCCCTCCACCATATCCTCCATCAGGCCCACCTCCATGCCCTCCATCAGGCCCTCCTCCAGGCCCTCCTCCATGCCCTCCATCGGGCCCTCCTCCATGCCCCCCTCCATACCCTCCATCAGGCCCTCCTCCATGCCCTCCATCAGGCCCTCCTCCATACCCTCCATCCTTAGCATTATAGAGCTCCCCTTTCTTTTCCTTGTCACCTACACCTTGAGAACCCACCAGAAATGCCACAAATACTATGAGAATGAGAAAGAACTTTGAATTCTCCATACCCATTTTCATGGTTCTCTCCTCTTTCCACTAGTTTTTTTGCATGGGGAAATTGTGTAGAGGTCACCCCCTATAAATACTGGTGTAGTGTGTGAGACTGAAGAATGAGAGCATCTTTTGTGTACTTATTTTGGGAATGTCATTCAATCGCGTCTGCATGGAGATTTTGGTCGTTATAGAATGTAGTAGTTGAGTGGGGCCCTAAATCTGCTGACCCCCATGGGCATGGCTTCTTTTTGATAGGGACAGAAGTAAATAAAGGTGGGAATTGGCCAGGATTTCTTCTGTTGGTATGATATTAGGTTGTTCTGGTGGTCATGGACAGGAAGAATTGGTAACTTCATTGATGCCTCATGGCCCTCCCAATGGATCTAATGGTTTCGTCACGAAAAGGGTTTGAAAATTGAACAAACTTTGGTGCCATTGTTAATTTCACACGAATTCGACTAATGTCTTCGTCTTCGATAAGCCAACAGATAGTTGAGAGATTAAAAAAAAAAGATTAAAAGAAAAGAAAGAAGGCAGGTAACTAAAATTCCAACCTTGCATCAGTTCAAAGTTAACCAGCAAGAATCAGAGACCAATGGTAACAGAAGTGTTACATTTGCAAACTAAAATTCGAACCTTACATTTCCACTCTAACATGACAGATACAACATAACGCTGTTAAATATTCTTTGAGGTACATCAGTGCAAGACATAATGACATTTTGGTAGCAGGGCCAATTGGGAAGCGATAAAAGAACTCAGGAAAGCAAATTATGACATTGACATCAAGAAGGAAACAAAATCTCTCATACAAGGGACAAAAACAAAGAAAAATAGGAACGAAATAAATAAAAAAAACCAGTGGAGCCAAGAGATAAGATATTTCCTCATCTTGCAGGTTTTTCTCTCCAGACAGTTCGTCCCCGGTTTATTTCTGAACCATCACCTGATAATCTTAGTAGATGCAAAAACTGACAGTAGTCCTTTGTATCTTCTGTTGCAGCAGGAGATCCATTTGTTCCTTCTAAGCCTGAAATAGCTGGACCATCCTCTAAAGGTTCCACATTTGTAAGGGAATCAACTATGTCATCCCGTTGACACTCCCGCCTGTAATCTAAGGTGATTGTTTGCAGTTCATAGCCATCAATGATTTCTTGAGGCATGCTCTGTCATAAAAAGAGATCATATTCGTGAGACCAACGATGATTTATTTCCATAGATCGCTCGAAACCAAATTATGAATTGAAGAGACATATCTACCAACCTCTAGAACCCATCCGATGTAGGCGACATTATTAACATGCTGGTTCATGTCCAGATCTGCTCTCCTTGGCTGAGAAGTTCAAAATCGTACTGAGAAACTGAACAAAATTGCGAACTTCAAATGAATTTAAAAACCTTACCACAAGTCCCAGTCTGGAATATGGAGCAGGATCTTCCAGTTTAGCTATTTTCCTCAAGCTACTATTGTTAGGCTCTGGAAAGGCTAACCTACCAATGCCAAAAAACCAATTAGGAGATTGTGCAAGAGGAAGTGTGTGCATGTGTGCCAAAGTCTGTATGTTAACCATATCATTTGAAATGAAGAAGGGGCTCCTTACCTCAGTTCTCGTGGAGCAAATACTAAATGCTCTTCCCGAACATCATCACTGACTTTCTGAAGTCGCCTAGTGTCTTGGTTCATCATCACCCACTTACTGAAACCAAGCAGAATGGCCAATTTTCGGAATATATCCCACAATAAGTTCCCATAATTTGACAAAGGTTGATTAGTTAAAATAATGTAACACAGAATTACAGAAAGCATTCAACAACCAAAGGTAATCTAAAAAAATGGACGATTACTTTATTGAAAAAGAAAATTAACATGAGCAAAGATTGAAGTAGCAACATTCATGCAAATAGCCAGACTAAAATATCTCCATGCCCAAGAAGCATGCATGAAAGAAAAAAATTGGGTTTCCTTCAAGAAGATAGTAACTTAAAAGTTAAGGACCTGCCACAAGTACATACATGCTTACCAGTTCTAAGAAAGATGCCAGACTCAAATACAAGATAAAGGAGAATGAGGAAGTTGGTTCAATACAACACCATGTTCTTCAACACAAATTTTAATGTAGTACAAGTGAAAAATCAGTGCTTCCATTGTTAAACCAAGTTTTCTTGAACTTCTTAAAAACTTTGTATACCAAAAAGCAGACATCATATGCACCTTGTTGCTCTTCCAATGACTTGACCAGTGGCATAGTCCTTCATTATCCAATCACGTCTGGTACCAATTCTCCCTTCCCCTTGGCACCATGTTTCTATTTCAACAACATCACTCCTGTATCACACACCAGCATTTTAAGATTCACTTGCCAGTTTAGAAATCCAAACCAGAACAGTAAGATAAAAAAGAAATCCTACCAAGCTGGATATTTGTAGATTTCAATATGCATGCGAGCAGTAACCCATATGAGATGCATTTTCCTCATGGTGGTGGTGGTCGCAAAACCATCAGTTGAAAAGCCAACAACTTGAGCATGGTTGCATCCAACCTCCTGCATCAACAATGTTCAAAGGGGAATATATGAAAACCATTAGAAGAATACCAATTGTATAAGGTAGTTAATCAGGGTTTCTCCTCAATTCAACAACTGAATTAGTTAATCCAGAAAATACTATAACAAGAATCATCTAAGGAAACCAATCCCAGTGTCCTCAATTGTGTTTCAGGCAACTAAGATATCTAACAATTAAAATAAAAATCACTTAATTACATCACAAACTTACAGTGGTTAAATACTTAAATAAATAAGTTATGACAAGTAATTCTGTAACTTACAGCAATCAAAATTTTACATGACCACAGCTAACATTGTACAATTTATACAATTTCAGTAAGAAAAGAGAAATGTCTCAGTTTATTGCCAGAGGAATTGATTGCAGGGACTTATCAAACCATCACATCTGAGTAATATGACTGTAGAGAGAGCTAAAATTTAACGAAATACAATTGGAGCATTAAATAATGCAATTCATTTCATAAATGCATGTGAGGGAAGTAGCAAACACAGTACCCAGTACAAAACATAAAAAAGACCCAAAATTTGCCCCAAACAAATCAAATTAAGCAACGTTGACACAAACCCAGATGCTAAAATTCACACATTTCAGTTTCCCCAAGAAATTCAAATCAACCCAGACCACAAACGCAAACCAAGAGAGCCACATTGAATCAAAACCCAAAATTCGAACTCAAATTCACCTGCAAGAGATTGGCAATGGTCTCAACAGTGGCAGTCTTGTTAATCCCAACCTCATAGCACCTCACTATAAAGCACTCCTTATATGACTTCCCGTCCTCCGCCAAGCTCCCCTGCCTCAACCGGTCCGCCAGGCTAACCGAATGCTCGACCCGAACCGGTCCAGTCTCCGAGCGCACACTACCGGCCCCCCGGTCCGAAACGACGGCGAGAACCGGCGTTTTCGAAGGCGCAGAAGTGCATGGCACAAGAGAAATGCCGTCTTTCCGGCGAGGGAAAGTGGGGTTGGGTTTCGATGGGCCCAAGGAGTGGCATTGGGCCACGCCATGAATTTGGTCCGCTCCAGTGTACGTTGTGAGCTTCAACATCTCCTCTCTCTCTCTCTCTCTCTCTCTCTCTCTCTCTCTCTCTGTTTTTCGTTTTTCTATTTCAGCAAAGTTGAAAACTTTGAGAGACGGCAGCCAACCAGAGACGAAGAGATTGTGCGATACTTCAAAATAATCGCAGCTTTCGGTTTATAATTTTTTTGGGTCGATGGGACCGAGGAGGAGCCCGGGAAAATGAAACGCCACCGGGTTTGGAGGGAATTACGAGATTGCCACTCGATCGGAAGGCCAAGTGGATTAGAATGTCTAGACCACTTGCCAGTGGAGGACCAAGTGGACCGTGATAGAGTTTTGAACCATGCACGTGGATCGCGGTGCATTTACGGCCGACGTTTTAGATTTCGTCGTTTATAATCGAGCTACATTGGAGACCTGTCGTATTCTGGATACATTCCAAACTTTGGTCCACGAAATCTCTTTTGGGCTGGCCCAGTATGAATATATGGGCCCTACATGGCCCACCTTGTTTCTGTTAACAGGCTCTAAGCTTTTGAAGGGGTGTCCAGAGACAATTTTTGGGTCTTCATAGAACTACCATTTTGCCCATGTGGATTAACATGTGAACATGTTGAAATATTGCACTCGACTATAATATTATATAATATATTTATTTTAGTCAACTACAAATAGATTTTCTAATCCACTGAACTTATTTGGTCAAGGTCAACATGGGAGATAAATTATTTTATACAATGTAAAAAAAATCATGTGTCACACATGCACATACTAGAATGTGCTGTAGACATTGACAAATAGGTTTGAGGTTTTGTTTGGTAATGGGAGTGGGGTGGTGCCTAACTGGGGTTTGGGGTTTTAGGAGTATAGTTGAGGAATTATTGCAACAATTACGTGCTCATGATTTTCATATGGTGAGGATTGCGTGTGCAACTGTAGTTGTTTCACCACAAGTTTCCATCATTCTCTTGAGGAAGGATAAGATTAAATGGGTTGAAATCCTTGCATGTTTTTCCCACATAATAAAATACAGTCGTAAAAAAAATACACCAATCATACTCGTTTATTTATCAGTTCACATGACGAAAACGATGAGTCATAAATTTTTTTTTTTTAAAAAGCCTACAGAAATACTCGTCTTATTCCATCAGTTTTGATTCAAAGAAAGAAAGAATGTGCTGTATATTAATCTGACTGTTAGATGGAATTGAGTTAGGTGAGGGAGTACGATAACAATGATGTGGACCACGAATTACCAAAGAACAAAAACACCAAGGAGTATTATGTTTTGTTCGCTTTCAACTTGAGCCCCCTTCATTAATGCTTTTAACTTTCTGCAACTCTTCATTTATTATTATTATTATTATTATTATTTTTTCATATGGGATCTGTGCTTAGCTGGGCATGTGAACACTGACATGTAAAAGATTTCAACCTGGCAACATACTAACTGAGATCACGCTTGCCCATGATCCCATTTCAATAAAATAACTTACACAATTCCCATAAAATTTCAACAAGAATTGTCAAAATTCAAAACTATAGGAATCAAATCTACATAAAAATCAGAGTACTCATATTTTTATATGCATACACCATACTTTAGTTCAACCCTTAAAAGCTTAACGAATTTTTTAGTTCCTGTAACTTTAATTATTTTTTATTCTAAAAAATCTAAATATTAGATTAAAATATTTATCCAATCCATAAAACATAACTTGATCTTCTTCATATCTCAATTATTAATGATTAGCAAAGAAAATTTACTTGTATTAATAATTAAAGAGTATTTTAGAAATAATAATGAATGAAAAAATATGATAATATTTTTTAAAATTTACATGTTGAGTAAAAAGATAAGATTGATAAAAAAATAAGACATGAGTGAAAATAACGCCACTCTAAAAAAGACCTCAACTTTTGTAGTTCACCAAAGAAAATAACTCAACTTTTTTTATTAATTAGCAGATTACACAACTCCATACTTGACTTCCTTAGCCAAAGAAAACAAAGACTTCATAAGCTGACTTCATTCGACAACCCAAACAAAAACTTTAAATTCTTGTACATTACAATCTCTAATGTCATAAAGTCACATTTAGAGTGAGCACAGAGCTTCCTTCGGGGTAAGGCAAGGCAGCGTGGAAAATAAGCTGTCTCTGTGTCTGCCAGAGCCAGACACTTCTCATCTTAGCTGAAAATGGAAGCAATGAAGCAGTGGGAGGAGACAGAGGAAGTGGGTGAGGCTTTGAGAGGAAGGCTGCCTCACCAGCAGCAAAGCAACACAATCTCCACCACTGTCTCTAGTGATTTTGTATTTTCCTCGGAGACTTCTAGTGAAGCTGAAGAGGGTGAAGAAGTCGAGGAAAGGCCAAGAAATGACACTTTTATCTCTGGCAAAAATGGAGGTAAAAGACACTACTTTGATCTGTTTGTAATGGCAGCTGGGTCTAATTGTTTTGCTTTTATCAGCTTAATCAAGATTAATTATTGTTAGCTTAGTTCACTAGTTAATGCATCAAGAACTACCATTAATGATGCATCATAATACAAACAATTCTGGGTTGGTTTTAGTTTTCTGCTACTTGTAGTTCTTCTCTCTCTCTCTCTCTCTCTCTCGTATTTATTAAAAATATTGTTTTATTGGCTTGGAAGAAGCAAATGGGTTCTACTTATTTGACCAAGTAAGAGCCTTCAGTTACACAAACATGCACATAGAAATATGGGTATGGGGGATTCAATAGGAGTGTAAATATCAACTTCTGGACTTTAATCTAGCAGTTGGGGGACTATGTTTGTATTTTATGGTGGTGTTTGCCCAGGTTCAAGGGTCTTCTTATGAGATGTTTTATTTGCTGCATGATTTCAGGTACTGAATCTCCATATGGGATCTCTGGATTCAATGGTGAAAATGTTGATTTTCTTACTTCCAAGAAAAATCCTGGAGATGAAACAGTGGAAGTAAAAGAAGAGAGCCTAAGCTATCAAAAGAGTGTTGTTGTTAGTGTTACCAACCAGCAAGATGTGGATGATATGAAGGGTGAAGAATTACCTAGTTTTGATTCTTCACCCTCCAAGCAGGCAATTGAGCAAAATGGGCATTATACTTCTGTCAACAATGGGACGACTGAACGTGGGGGAGTTAACTTGAGAGAAATAAGAGAACAAGAAGTTTCTGAGTTATATCTTGAAAGGGTGTATGAGAAGCCGGCTGCGCATGATTTCTACTGTCCTAATTGCAATTCTTGCATCACAAAGGTTATTATTCGCAGCAGAGAATTGGAAAATGTACCTCCTACTGCACCACCCCCTGTGATAGATGATCCGATTAGATGCACTTCGTGCTTTAGTTTCCTCATTCCTGCAGGTACTTCTCCATGTTAAACTCTGTTTATTGCATTCTATGCTAGAACCGAACACGTACTAATTTGACAGCATTTTGAGTTTCCAAGGGCAAAGGAGTTAAATGTCCTAACTAATAATTGAAAGAAGAAAGATTACCTTTTGATGTAATGTAAAGGTATATGAATCTTATATGCATGTAAAATATTTAGATCATGGTACATAAAGTAATTGGTGTTAAACTTATGTGAACCTGAATCTATCTGCTTGTAACGTTTTTGTTTATCAATCAAGCATTTTGTTGTGTTGCATTTTCTGTTTCCAGTTCTTGGTCGATAGTTTAACCTTTCTTTTGATACAACAGGCAATTGGTTCTTTCCTAAATCAGTACCTAAAGATGAGGGAAACCTTAATGAGCAAGGTAATCTTTTGCTATTCTTTAAGAATTTTGGGCATACTTTGCATATTTTTTCTCTAAATCCGATTGGTGTAGTTATATCACAAGCTCATGTTTCATTGAATATTCTGTATATTATTGAATTCCACACCAATAGTTGAATCTTAAAAACTAAATCAAGAAGGTTATTTCAGCTAAAAGACTGAAACTCTCAAGCTATTTATTATAAGAGAGCATATCAATTTTTTTTTACTAGCATGGCATGATTTCTCACTTTTACACAGTTGTGAAGGCTTATGACGAATATAAAACTTGGCCTATGACGAAGGTGTTCAAGTTTCCTCCTTATCAAGTAGGCTAACCTCTTATTTGATGTGCTGATGCAGGAACTGATATTGAAAACAGTGTTGAAGGTGGAGTGTCAGCTCCATCACATGACCTGGATGGAGCACCACAAGATCAAAATAGTAAAACTGCATCAGTAAGTAAAGGTCCAGTGCCTAATGAGGCTGTTGGAGCTAGTGTAGGTGCAACAGCTAAGCCCTCAGGAAATAATCTACAGGGTAGTGTTGGATTTGAAGTTCCAGTTCCATCACATGACTTGAATGAAACATTTCATGATGAAAAACTTCCAATGCCTATTCAGTCAGTTGGAGTTAGTAAAGCTACAAGAACAGATAAAGCTCCAGTTCCTGGTGAGGCTGTTGAAGTTAGTTTTGGAGTCGGTGCAAAGGATAAACCTTCCGTAACCACCTCTGAGAGCAGTACTGCTGGAGTTGAAGCGTCAATTCCATCACATGACTTGAAGGGAACAGTACATAATCTAAAACCTTCAGTACTTGCTCAGTCAATTGGAGTTACTGTAGTTGTAACCACCAAGCCCCCAGCACCTGAAATAGATGTTGTACCCAGTTCAGAAGATGCCCAACAACTTATAGAAAATGATGCAGGTATGAACAAGACCGTCTCATGATCTATGAGAACGATAAACAATAAATCATTTGAGAATGCGGAGGTGTTGATCATTATATCAATGCAACACGTACTAATGCAATTTTACATGCGTTTGACAAAATGCTTTAACCATTCAATCCCACCTGTTTATACAAGCAGACAGTAAGTTTGACACTATAAGTTTATACAACCTCTACATTTTTCTAGTCCTCTGCATCAAAGTAGTTTTTTTCTACCTGCTGTTATATAATCATCATCATTGTTTTGCTGCTCACATGCACATAAGCGTAGTAGCCAATGTTCATATGGCTGCTCATATACATATAAATTTGTTAATGCTGGAGTAACTACTGTCAAGAAAGTGAAATACCCAGGAGAGCTCCTAGAAGAAAACAAGAGCCTAATTGAAGAGCAAAGAAGAAAATATGGGCTCATTCTAACAAAAGTTTGTCATCCCTGTCAACATATTATATTCTTCTTTACTACATTATAATCTAGGGCGATGGCTTGTTGATGCAGGGCTAGCTAAAACAGAAATTCATGATAGTACTATAGTCACTATTGTGCCAGAACCAACAATTATAACTGAACCAGCTGATACTAAAACTTTTGAAATCATCAAAAGCATTGTATATGGTGGTTTAACTGAAGCAATTACAAGCTTAGGCATCGTGACATCTGCAGCCAGTGCTGATACTGCAACATGTAAGTGGTTTCTATTTTAGTTGATTTTTGGACTGCCTGAGATTCTTTATATATGAGGTATTGTATTTTATAATTTATTATGTTTTCATAAGGGTAGCTGAAAATTTGAAGATTTATTTTTTTCACTTGCCTTGATTATCATGTTTAGCTTTATCTTTGTTCAATAGAGTAGGACATTCTTCATACTGTAGCTTTAAGTATTATTACTGGGTTTCATCTTTCAATCTATAGATGGCTAATAAGTACTAGACATGTAGGTTTAAACCCACAGTAGCACAGTAACATAAATTAAATTGGTATTACTCTGCTATTTAAGGACTCGAAGATGAATCTAATTAAACCATTCTTGACTTGCATCATTGATTACATGAATTACATCACCCAGCCTAAGTGCGCATCTGATTTTAATCTAGCTGATCATGATGATTTTTGCTCAGTCTTCTCTAGTGAACATCAACTTAAAAACCAATTAGCATATAACTTATTGTTAAGCTTATGGGATACTTGCACTTGGGATACATAATATTTTATCTTTGCTTGTAATCAAGAATTTCTACTTTCATTTTGGGCTATGGAATGGTGATGTTTAAGTTTGCTAAGTATGTCCTTCTTTATTATGTATAATCTACTTGCAGTGAACATTCTAGCTTTGGCATTGGCAAACTTGATTGGTGGACTTTTCATCATTGGTCATAACGTGAGTAATTTTACCTGTTTTCTGATCTTCAACTAATATTGGATCCAATTAAAACGTCAAAGCTAACTGTTTTCTGATCTTCAACTAATATTATAGCTTTGGGAACTGAAGAATGATGAATCAAGAGTGCCCTCCAGTCAGACAGATGAACTTGTGGATAGATACCAAAAAGTACTAGGGAAAAAAGACAATTTCCTTCTTCATGCCTCTGTTGCTATATTATCATTCATTGTTTTCGGGTTAGTGCCTCCTGTGGTTTACAGCTTCTCATTCCGTCAGAGCAACAACAGGGACCTAAAGATGGCAGCAGTTGCAGTGGCTTCTCTTTTATGCATCATAATTCTTGCAATTGGAAAGGCTTACACCCAGAAGCCACCAAAGTACATCAAAACTTTGCTGTACTATGTTGCCATTGGGATCGGGGTTGGAGGTGTTTCTTACTTAGCAGGTGACCTGATTGACAAACTCATAGAGAAGCTTGGCTGGTTCTCCTCAAATGTATCTGGCACGCTGCCTCTTCCTCAGATGGCTATAGTGAAGCCTGCATTGGAGTCCTACTGATATAATTTGATCTCGAAATGAAAATTTTGTAGTTTTTCTTTGGAGCTATGTCCTAGTCCAGCAGCAATTATCATTGGCAAATCACTTTGTCGTGAAAAATAAAGTGCTGGAGTTTATGATTTTTAGCTCAGCTGTTTAGCAATATTGCGTAGCTTGGCAGTCCTGCTATCTGCTACTAAATGCTAGTGTTAGGAGATCAGAACAGGCTCATGGTAGTTTTTGAGAATAATGCCATAGTGCAGCATAGACGTCTTTTAACGTTGGACAGTTTCTTTTGAGTTACATGTGCAATGAGAGGCATCTGTAGTTTCTAGTTTTGTTCCTCTTATTGTTTGTCCAGGCTTGTCTCTGAATGACAATCATCTTTCATGTCCTCGTCTGCCCTGAACGGAAAAAATAACGGCTTTGTTAATACTTGTGACACCATATTTTACCGGTGGAGAATAGATAACTCCTCTCTGAGTTTGTGATCTGTGTGTCAAGACCAATTCACCAGGAAATTAAGGTTGAGAGAGCGCTTAATCTTGTTTTATTAAAACCACAAATACTTGTACTGAGAGTTAGTTCTAGTAATTAACAAAAAGGTGAACTACAACGCAATACAAATTCTATATATACACTAAAACCCAATGCAACTAAACACTGTAGCTAAGCACAGTAAAATTACGAAAATGCCTCTATTTAAACCACCTTTTTTTCCCACCGAATTGCTTGCCTTCTTCGTTTCCATTCTTCTCATCTTCCTCTGCTCTTCCAAAGTGCTCACTTTCCAGCTCCCTTGGGTTCTGTCAGGAAGGGGATTAAATCTTACAGATTCGCTGAGGTATTTCCAGCGTTGTTATTCTTAATTTTTTTACTCAATTGTCAATTAATTTTTCTACTCAATTGTCAATTAATTTTTCTGACTTCTCTGTTCTCCCACCAAAGCAATATATCACCACTGGTCTGAGAAAAACAGAGTGTAGTTTGTGAGAGATGATGCAAAGCCCATTAAATTGGTGACACAAACCAAACTTACAGCTAACATTGGTGACATAAACAGATCAGTCAAAGCATAAAAACCAAGTTTTTTCACAAAAACAAGAGCAGAGAATTTATTTCTGAAAACGAAATCCATCAAGCACACACCTCTAATTTGAAGCCTCTTCTACTGTCACTGATCAAATGGGTTTTACCGACTAACCTCCTTAAACAAAGCACCGTGTGTTGAGCTAGAGACTGGTATAGCTGGTGGACGGGAAGGGCTCTGCCCAAAGAAGAAGATTTCCTTCAAATGGTAGACAACCATGAAATAGGCTATTCCAGATTTGGCCAGCAACCATGCCTCAGCTCAACAAACCCAATTAGAAAGAAAGAGATTTTATAGAGAGAAGTGAAGTGCATGGGTCTCTCTGTTTATGTGTGCCTCTGTGTGTGTGTGTGTGTGTGAGAGAGAGAGAGAGAGAGAGAGAGAGAGAGAGAGAGAAAGAGAGAGAGAGGCGTGTAAGAGACTTTTGAGTTTTGTTTTTGTGCACACAACATAGAGTGAGCTGGAGAGATGGGTCAAGAGGTGATGAGTATGACAACATTGTACTTTTCTTTTGTTGGGTCTATCTCAGCATTGTACTTTTGTTTTGTTGGGTCTAAATCATTATACTATTCTTTTTTAGTTGTGTTTGTGTCGTAGCCAAAAGTTACCTTATTCTTCTCTCATTAAAATTCCATAAAATGCTTGAACAAAACCAATCAGGTTTCAACAAAATAGCAATTGGCAATGATTTTATCTTAACCTCTATTGGTTTTCTTTGGGGTTCTCAGGAAACATTTCACTTGATTTCTTGACTTGGTGGGCTTGATTGATTATGAGTTTTGAGTCAAATGTGCTCACTGTGCATATCTGTTTAACTAGGCTTGATATTAATATATGCATATTGTTTGATCGTTATAGAATTCAGTTAATTCTTTGATATAATAATAGATATTTGTAATTGTGAAGTTGTTTACACAAAACTAAATTTATGTTGGTGTTAAAAATATAAGCAGGATTTCATATAGTGATGAAAATTTTGTCATCTTTTTCTCATCCTGTGATAACCTATATTTCTCTAAAAATGTGATTCGATCCAAATATAATTCAATTATTTGTTTATTTCACAGCTTGAATACACCAAAGGCAAGGGACTAGACATTTGCATTCTGCTGTCATTTTCGAGGTATAAAACTCCTCTAATTCATTGTTTTTTTTAAATTGAGCATTATTAGTCATGTTAGTCAATTGATTTTAATTATTTTTTAAGATTTTATATTTGCTTTTCATCGATTATGCTTGCATACAAGTTATTTACAAATAATCTTTATTTTGTTGATTGATACAAGTTGGATATGCTTTATTGCTAAATTTTTTTTTCCTCTTTTAAATATTTTCCCTTTGATGTTCTCATTGAATATTTTATCTAAATCATTAATCTGGTGAACTTGGTTGATTATAAATTTTGAGTTCAATGTCTCAATTGTACATATGGATTTAACAAGACTTTATATATATATATATATATATATACTGTTTAATCATTATGAACCGAAGTTGGTTGTCTGATAAAATAATAGATATCTAGAATTGTTATATTATATTTTAATTTTTATTCTTCTATAGCTGTGTCATTTTGATCGAATAAAAATTAGTATCGTTTCTTTATAATTATGATGCAGTGATATAAAACAATTTTGTACTATGTACTTTCTTTATAATATGTATGCATGTATGTAGACACACACACATATCCGATCCAAATATAATTCAATCATTTGTTAATTTCATAGCTTGGATACACCAAAAGGCAAGGGACTAGACATTTGGATTCTGCTATCATTTTCGAGGTATAAAACCTCTTCCAATTCATTGTTTTCTAACATTAACCAATATTAGTCATCTTAATCACTTGATTTTAATCATTTTGTAAGATTTTTTATTTTATTTTCATCGATTGTGCTTGCATACAAGTTATTTACAAGTAATCTTTATTTTGTTGATTGATACAAGTTGAATATGCTTTGATGCTAAAATTTTTCCCCTTTTTTAAATATTTTCCCCTTGATGTTCTCATTAAGCATTTTATTTAAATTATTAATCTGGTGAGCTTGGTTGATTATAAATTTTCAGTTAAATGTCTCAACTATACATATCGGTTTAACAAGGCTTTATATTAATACATATATACTGTTTAATCATTATGAAACGAAGTTGGTTGTTTGATAAAATAACAGAGATTTAATTGATGTATAAAATTAAATACTTTTGCTTTATCAATTTAATTATTTGGATTTGAACCTATTAACAAAAACTGTTCTTCTACTTATGTATTTTAGGTTGTTGCTATCATCTTGCTTTTGCATACATGTTGCTACAAGTGCTTAACAAATTCTCTCATTACAGGTCAGTATTTTCTAACTTTTCAAAAAAACTATGCATATCATTTATAACTAATTGATTAGCAAATATAATATCATTTCAAGATTTTCATTTATATAATTCTATCATCATATTTCTACATTTATTTTGCATTCTTAGAATTTAAATGTTATTAATAATGTGAAATATTACTTATATATATATGTTTTTTTTTTTTCTAGATATCAATCTGTTTTTGGGAAATTGAAATCTTCGTTGATAATGTCGAAGAGAACTAGAAAAACCACGAAAAAACAAATCATGCAAGAACCTCATAATCTCAATATTTCAAATGATATTCAAGTCCCAAATAAAAATGTAAGAACCCAAAACAAAATATCAAAAAAAAAGAAAATATCTTGAAAAGGTAAGGAAATATCTTTTAGCGAAATGACCAAATTGCCCTCGCATATTTTAATAGGGGAAATTTTGAATTTTTAATTGGGAAAGAGTTTGGGAATTTCACCTATGCCATTGCGTAGAGCGCGGCGAAAGGAGTTCGTAGACACGGAGTAGACCCGAATCGGAGCCGTAACGAAGAAGTTATGGTCTAAAAATCGCGAGGGCAAAATGGTAATTTGGTCAAAAAGTCAGATTTTTATAGCGCTCTCTCTCCTCTCCCCCGTCAACCTTTCTCTCTCATCCTGTTTTGGCTGGGCAGCGACCTCTCGCCCTTCAAACCGTTCCCCCGGCCACCACACTTGGGGCCGATCTCCGGGACCGGTCCCAAATGAACCACGACACGACGGCGAACAACCCCCGACCTAGCGCCTCCGCTGCCGTGGCCGGAGTCGGCCGGAAATAGCCATGGAAGCCGACGGTTCGTCCGAATGCAACTCGAACTTCCAGTTCATATTTCTCCTCCGTTTCTCCACCAAATCGATCGAGTAAGGCACCAGGAGCCCGACATGATTTTAAAAGGAGACCTCTGAGGGATCGAAGTAGCTCGGACCATCTGTGAGTGGACCTTCTTTCATAAATCAGATTTCATGAATGAATTGATGTGCATTTATATGAATTGATGTGCTTTTATATAAAATAGATTTTATAAATGATTTTATCTACATGAGTTTTATAAATGAGTTTATTTGAGTAAGTTTCTTCATTCAGTCTTTGAGTAATTTTTAATACGATTTTGAATATGAGCAGTACAGTAATAATGCTATAAGTCGGTGCTGCTTATTTACCAGTTACAGAAACCGAGTTTGAGTTTTGAATCAGTTAAGACCGCAGCACGACTTGAGTTTTACAGTTATTATTCAGATATTTCTTTTTAAAAGGACATTATTTTAAAACCACCTCGTACCCGTTTTTCTTTATGGTGATTACCCAGAGTCGGACCGATGTCTACAGACATCAGTCTGATTATAGTTTAGTCAGTGCACTTGACTTGCCTCACGAGTTTCGGGGACGCTCGGACCGTGGGTGCCAGGATTTGCGGCTTGGCAGACTTGGTGTCCCGAGACCTGCCAGGATTGCGGCTCGACTGACTTTATGTCCCCGAGACCTGCCAGGATTGCGGATCAGGCTGACTGCGGTCCCCTGCATCCTGCCAGAGCGACTCGAGTTGACTTGGTGTCATCGAGGAATCTGCCGGCGGGACAGGTTGATCATAGTCCCCTGATTTCGCCAGTTTGCGGCTCGGGGAAGTCTGTGTGACGCCCGAGACCTGCCAGGGAATTGACGGAAATGACAGGGGTACATACTGGTGGTATTTTCAAAGGATTCTGAGTTTCATTATTAAATGTTGATTTTCAGCTATTATAAATTAGTTTTTTCTGACTTTTCGGACATAGATCCCTTTATATTTATTCAGTTATGAAAGGTCTGAGTACAGAGTTTTTATACGCGTTTGATTTCAGTACTTTTATGAAAGCTTTGAATTCAGTGGTTTTTGTATGAAACTTTCGAGCTTGAATATGACTGATATAGAATGCCTGGAATTGACTATGCGTGATGTAGAAAGTAAGTATTCAGTTTTATTTAGTTAAATTTCTTTTTACAATGGGGATATTATGTTTATGAGAATTTCTTTGAAGAACATTATTTTGGTCCACTCACATTTTTTCAAACTGTTTTTCGCCTCCAGGCCATAGAGGTACGCGGGATCCACCACCGGGCCAGTCATAGCTTCCGCACCACCAAGTAAGGTAGCGTTGTAGAAAATCCTTTAAACCCTGAGAACTTGAGAATATGCTCTGATATCCTGTTGAACATAAGAAACTGGAGTTGTGACCTGTTTGCTGGCGTAGTCTGGTTGTTGGTAGGATTTTGAAATTGTTTGACAGGTGGAAGACTTTGGGTATGGTCAAATTACAGGGGGGACTGCCGAATTTTCGGCAGAAGTCGGAAGAGAATTTAATTAAAGAAAGGGTAAAAAGGTCATTTGTGTCCGACATTCACCAGGTGTCGGACACGCACAGGAGTCGGCTCGGTTTTCAAAGCGAAAATTGGGTCGGGTCCGGTCAAAAAATGTTTCTCATATTAATGATAAACATCCAAGCGAGAAAATTCCCTTCAACAGTGATCAAAACATTTCTCAAGCTGATATCAAAAGACAAAAATGTGTTGAAAGTACATCATCTATCAATGTGAATACAGTTGAAACAGCAATAGATGAAATTGAATTTCATCGTTTTAATCAAATGAGTAAAGGTCAAGCGATCTTTCAAAGAAATAGGCAAGGTGGGTGTTTCCCTTTGCTTCAAAATTTTCTACTAAACTTGAATTACATTGTTCTATTACTAATAACCTACATTTATGTTTTCTATTCTCTCCATTCTACACCCCTATAGGAATAATCCAAGAATATGCAGATTTTGGAGAGAAGAATCATAAGTGCATTTATTGTGGTGCACTTTTTTGGTTACAAGAATCCATTAAACAAAGATCAAAAAACAATGAGCCTCTCTTTACTCTTCGTGGCCAACAAGGAAAAATTAAACTTCAAAGTCCAAAACCAACACCCTGTTTTTTAGAAAATTTGCTTGATCCTAATAAAAAGAAAAAAAGTGTATTATTCAGAGAAAATATCAGGGTTTACAATTCTATGTTTGCATTTACTTCAATGGGAGCCAAAATTGATAAATCAATTAACAATGGATCAAGCCCTTATGTTTTCAAAATCAGTGGTCAAGTTCATCATTTAATGGGTTCTTTACTACCTCTTGAGGGTCAATGTCCTAAATTTGCCCAACTTTATATATATGATACCCATAATGAGGTTATGAATCGGCTTGATGTAGTTAATTGTAATAAAAAAAATGAAAAGCTAGATCAAAACATTGTGGAAGGTTTAATCCAAATGTTTGATCAAACAAATGAATTGGTTAAACTTTTTCGAACAATTAGAGATAAATTTGAAAAAGGTTCTCTTCCTCCTCTAAAGATCACATTGTTAGGCAGGCAATCCAATGATAGCAAACAATATGAACAACCAATATGTGATGAAATTGGTGGTTTAATAGTGGGAGATATAGGCCTTTTTGATTCAAATAGAGATATTATAATAGAATTTAAAAGTGGAGAGTTAAAATGTGTAACAAAATTAAATCCAAAATTCATGTCTTTACAATATCCTCTTCTTTTTCCTTTTGGTGAAGATGGGTATACACCTGACTTAAAATGGCATTGTACAAACTATGAATCTAAACGAAGAAGAATTCCTATGAGAGCTTTTATAGCTTATCAAATACAAGAAAGAGTGTTTCAATTCGATACATTATTAAAAGGTGGAAGATTGTTCCAACAATTTTTAGTAGACGCTTATGCAACACTTGAAGAAGATCGATTAGATTATATTAGGAAATCAAAAAAATTTAAGAAGTGAGGTTTATAAAGGCATTTATGATGCAATTTCAAAGGGTGATAATGATGCTAATAACATAGGTCAAAGAGTGATATTGCCTAGCTCATATACTGGAAGTGCTAGATACATGCTTAACAATTATCAAGATGCTATAGCAATTTGTAGACAATATGGAAATCCTGATTTATATATAACTTTCACCTGCAATGTTAGATGGCCCGAAATTGTAAGAGAGTTTAATACAAAACCTGGATACAAACCAGAAGATCGGCCTGATATAGTTTCAAGATTATTTAAAATAAAACTTGATGATATGATCAATTATATCAAATCAGGAGAACCTTTTGGAGAAATCGAAGCAGGTAAATTTTAAAAACACACCATTTATACTACTCTCCATTTTTATCATTTTATTAAATAATAAAACTAACTAAGAATTTTTTCCCTTTTTTCACCCAATCAACACAGATGTTTGTACTGTCGAATTCCAAAAAAGAGGATTGCCACATGCTCACATGTTGATCTGGTTAAAACAAAATTATAAATGTTATTCAGCAGTTGATATAGATTCTATCATTTATGCTGAATTACCGGACAAAACTGTAAATTATGATCTTTATGATATTGTGGCTCAATTTATGATCCATGGTCCATGTGGACAAATAAATCCTCATTCTCCATGTATGCGAGAAGGAAAATGTTCTAAATCTTTTCCCAAACAATATAAAAGCGAAACAATTTTTGAAACAAATGGTTACCCTGTATACAAACGCCGTGACGATCCAACAAAATTTGTGATAAAAAATGGAATGCAAATTGATAATAGTTTTGTAGTACCTTACAATTCTAAATTACTACAGAGATATAATGCTCATATAAATGTTGAATCCTGTTGTCAATCAATGCTTATAAAATATCTTTTCAAATATATAAACAAAGGTTCAGATAGAGCTAGAGTAGTTTTCCAAGAGAACCAACAAGATGAAATACTTGCCTATTTAAATTGTAGATACATATCTCCATATGAAGCTGTTTGGAGATTGTTTCAATATCCTATTCATTTTAGAAAACCCTCAGTTGAACGATTACCAATACATTTACCTTTAGAACAAAATATTATTTTCAATGGTGATCAATCACTTCAATCAATTTGTTAACCAAAAAAATATTGAATATACAATGTTAACAAGTTGGTTTGAAGCTAATAAAACTTTTCATGAAGCACGAACATTAACGTATGCAGAATTTCCTTCAAAATTTGTGTGGGATTCTCGCACTAAGATGTGGAAACCTAGAAAAAAAAAAAAAAGGATCCCTTGGTAGAATAGCTTATGAACATCCTGCATCTGGTGAATTATATTATTTAAGAATGCTTTTGAATTTGCAAAAAGGGGCTTTTCACTTTAATGACCTAAAAACTGTTAATGGTATTATAGAACCATCATACCAAGCTGCATGTAAATCCCTAGGTTTGTTAGGAGATGATAAAGAATGGATTGAAGCCTTAGCAAATGCTGTAAACACAACCACATGTCCTCAATTAAGGCAATTATTTGTCACAATCATTTTATTTTGTGATGTAGGAAATCCTCAAATCCTTTTTAACACTTATTGGCAAAATATGTCTGAAGACATTTTATACAAATTACGACAAACTTTCAAAATGCCAAATCTAATTGTATCTGAATCTGAATTACAAAATTCTCTTTTATTTGAATTAGAACAGCTTTTCAATGTATCTTCCAGCTCTTTAAAAGAGCATCACCTTCCTATGCCTGATGAATATAGAATGTTAGAACTTAGAAATAAATTGCTTAGAGAAGAATTAAATTACGATTATAATAATTTAGAAAAAGAACACGCCATTTTAGTTACACAACTTAACAAAGATCAAAAAGATGTATATGATTGTGTTGTAAAAACTGTTGAAGAAAAAATGCCAGGTCTTTTTTTCGTCCACGGTCATGGAGGAACAGGGAAAACTTTTTTGTGGCATACCATAATAAGTAAAATTCGATCCCAAGGAAATATTGTTTTAGCTGTTGCTTTATCAGGAATAGCATCATTATTATTACCAGGTGGTAGAACAACTCACTCTAGATTTAAAATTCCCTTAATTATTAACAATTGCTCAACATGTCAAATAAAAAAAGGAACTCATCTTGCCAAATTAATTGAAAAAGCTGCTTTAATTGTTTGGGACGAAGCTCCTATGAATCACAAACACTGCTTTGAAGCATTAGATAAATCACTTTCGGATATTTTATCACATTTAAATCCTTTAGATAACAATGTTCCATTTGGTGGAAAACCTTTATTATTAGGTGGTGACTTCAGACAAATATTACCAGTTATTCCAGGAGGAACAAGAGAAGAAATAATAGATGCCTCTCTCAATAGTTCTTATTTATGGCCTTTTTTTAAAATATTCCATTTAAAAAGAAAATATGAGACTCTCGAAAAATGGATTAAACATTGAAGAAAAACAAAAAATAAATGATTTTGCTACATGGATTTTGCGCATCGGTAATGGTCAAATTATTGATATAGATGATCCAAATGATAAAGATGCATCTTGGATCAAAATTCCTCAAGATTTGCTTATACATTCATACACACATCCTATTCATTCCATTTTTTTAGCAACATACCCAAATTTTGAAAGAAATTTCAACAATTTTACTTATTTAAGAGAACGAGCTATTATAACACCTCGAAACACAACTGTAACTGAAATAAATAACTATGCAATTGATTTGTTACTTGGACAAGAACGCATTTATTTAAGCTCAGATTCTTTATGCTCATCATCTGAAAATTCTGAAAATCTTACTATTCTATATCCTACAGAATTTTTAAACAAACTTGAATTCAATGGTTTACCTTCATACTATTTAGCTTTAAAAATAGGAATGCCCATCATGCTATTGAGAAACTTAAATCAATCCTCAGGTTTATGTAATGGAACACGATTAGTTATTACACAATTGTATGATAAAATTATCGAAGCAAAAATACTTGCTAGTAGTAATATTGGTCACAAAGTTTTCATACCTCGAATAAGCCTTACAGCAACTGAAAACAAATGGCCTTTCATTTTTAAAAGGTGTCAATTCCCAATTAGACCATGTTATGCAATGACAATAAATAAAAGTCAAGGCCAATCATTAAAACAAGTTGGACTATATCTTTCTCAACCTGTATTCACTCATGGACAACTTTATGTTGCATTATCCAGGGTTACATCAAGACAAGGTCTTAAAATCTTAATAGAAAATAATCAAGAAGTACCAAATAATTACACTAAAAACATAGTGTATAAAGATGTTCTTCAAAATTTATAATGAAGTTCCAATTTTGATGTATCCATAATTAAATATTTGTATATTTTTCCTCATGCCTTTTAATAAATATATACATGCATTTTTATACTAACAAAAAATATATTTTATTTACAGGTTTAAAACACAATGAGTTTCACTTATATCCGTGATTTACAACCGTTCCAATTTAACAAGAAACTCAAAGTGCGTATTTGCAGAATGTGGCGACCAAAACTTATTGGATCTACTGATCAATTTGGAGGCCTTCAATGTATCTTGGTTGACCAAAAGGTAAGAAAATCTCTTTTCTATGTTATTTCAATTTAATTATAATAACACCACTTAAAGACACCCTTTGTTTAATATCTGTTTCTATTGAGCTCCCTTAATTTTTAGTAGATATTAGCGTGTCAGTGTGTGTTCTTCCTATTATTAATATTGCACCCATTTTCCTAGGAGGCCATAACCATATAAAGTAAGTATAAATTTAGTCCAAATACTTTTATAGAGGATCTAAATAATTAAGAATATTGCAGTAAACTATGTTATCTATAGGCTTTGTTAGATCTACATTCATTATATATAATCTACTTACTTTTTTATTTTAATTTTTTTTTAAAATGAATGTATTATCATATATTTGTATTTCCTTCCTTTTAAATATAATTTCCCCTTATTAATTTTCCTCTTCCTCTTTTTTCAATTATGTAGACAGATGCAATACAAGCTAGCGTCAAAGAGATCGACTATGATTTTGTAGCTCCAAAAATAAAAGCTGGTTCCATTTATGAAATAACACATTTCCACACTGGTCGCAACAAACCATCTCACAAAATTGTACCACACGTTGCACAATTGTTCTTTAATGCAAGAACAACTTTCAAAGAACTGCCAACCATTCAGCCACACATTCCACGACATCGATTTTATTTGGTTGATTATACTCAATTGTCCACTCGGATTGACAAAATTGACATCCTAACAGGTAATACTTTATATGTTATTAAAAACTATGCATATATATACAATAAGTATTTCTCCAAAAAAATTTCACATTTTAATACCCTCATAATATTTTCTTTATCATATTGCAAGATGTTTTTGGACACATTACTGCAATACAACCATTGGAACAAAAAATGGTGGGCAATGAAAGGCTTGAGGATAAATGTGAAGTCTGCATCGAAAATATCAGGTACAAATATTCAAAAAATATTTATAATTCAAATTCTAAACTATTATATCTCTTTCTAAATATTTTTTCCCCTACATCTAATTATTCAGGAAAGAAAATGTTAGAATAACCCTGTGGGGAAATACTGCAAAAACTTTTGATTCCCAAGCTTTACAACAATTGACATCACCAATATTCGCAGCTTTTACAAGCCTGAAAGTTAAACAATTTCAAGGTATCCAGTTTATTTTCACTTTCCCCACTTTTTTATACTTCATTTCAAATAAAAACAAATCTAATTCATTATTTATCAATATGTAGGGAAAATTGTTCTAAACAGTAGTGTCTCCACATTAATTTTTATCAATCCAGATATACAAGAATTGGCGGCCTACAAAACGATGTATGAATTGTTATCATTTTTATTCTAACATATACCTTTGTTTCCCCATTTTCCTAAATTAACACCTCTTTTTTATTATATAAAAATAACAATAACCACAGCTTTAATGACTCCACACATGCCATTAAAATGATGCCTTCTTCCGCCACTCAACTAATGACACCTCAACATTTAGAAGCTGCTAAAAAGCTATATGTCCAAGAGTTAAATGTTCTTGATCCAGAGACACATAAGGTACATACATTAACTTCTTTCTTTGATCTCTTTATTATTCATATTTTAACATACAATTTCACAGATTATTTAAACTAATTTTCACTTTATTCTTCTCTTATCACTATATATTTTATAATTTTTTTTGCTATATTAATATATATTTTTAAAATATGTTTTAGGACACTCCCATTTTATGCAGAGCAGCTATTACGCGTTTTGACACACGTAATGGTTGGTGGTATAAAGCATGTCCATCTTGCTTTAAACAACTTAGAACTGCTGCCCACCGTGATGAACTTTTGTGCCCAAAACACAATAATCAAATTCCTCTCCCTTGGTAATACAAATCTCAACAATTTGTTTCATTTTATTTTTCCATAAAATTTAAACACAATTATTTTAAATTATTAAAACATTACATAAAGTTTACATACAGGTTCAAAGTGAGCTTGGTGCTTGAAGATTCAACTGATGAAACCAATGCAATCATAATTGGAAGACCAGCAGAACAGTTGTTTAGAATTTCTTGCAATGAATTGGTTGTTCAAAGAGGTTTTACCGACCAACAACAATTGCCAGATGCAATTCTGCAAACAAGAGGACAAGTTAAAAATTTTCAACTTCAATTTGGGAGCATGAGAAGTGATTTCAACAGAAATGATCTACTCATTCAAGCAATCTTCGATGACACAATGCCACTTCTTGAACCAACATCGCAATCATCTGACAAAAGTTTGGCTGCACATGATACAGAAAACATTGGTACCCAAATGGTTCCACCCATTACCCCACTTCTCTCAAAGCAAATTCCAAGTGCATCTTCCACAAGCTCAGCTGATGCTTCTATAACAGAAGTTACCCCAATTTCAAAAAAAAGATACAGAGACGCTGTCAAAAGAGCTCTATACCTTTCGTCCATCAAAAAAACCAAAAAGGTTAGAATTGATATAATAATTAATTCCTTTATATCAATATTTACACATATTCTAACATTTACCAATATATTTCTTTCTTTTCCATCTAACATTTCTTTAAGTCATGTTCAAACCAAAACCGAATCTGAAAAAATGGTCACAACAAAAAGCATGGAGGAAATTATATCAGATTCTGATTTACCAA